>NC_083588.1:67008451-67033451 GCF_027579695.1 Neoarius graeffei | reverse complement strand
GTTGGCTGTCGAGCTATCTAAGAAACAGGCAACAGTTTGTGCAGATAGGTGACCATAAATCTGATTTCATGAACATTACATGCGGGGTACCACAGGGGTCAATATTAGGTCCGAAATTATTCATATTATATATTAATGACATATGTAGAGTTTCGCAAGTACTGAAATTTGTTTTGTTTGCAGACGACACCAATATTTTTTGTTCCGGTGAGAATTTGCAGCGGGCTTTAGAGACAATCACAACTGAAATAAATAAACTAAAACTATGGTTTGACAAAAATAAATTATCATTAAATCTAAGCAAAACAAAGATCATGTTGTTTGGGAGAGACAAAATAGATTGTAATGTAGAATTGATAATAGACAATACTAAGATAGAAATGGTACAGGAAATTAAATTTCTTGGTGTGATTTTGGATCATAAAGTCTGCTGGAAACCTCATGTAGGATACGTACGAGCAAAACTGGCAAAGTGCTCGGCAATTCTGTGGAAAACAAAACATATTCTTGATTGCAAATCTTTGCATACTCTATATTACTCATTATTTTTGCCGTATCTGACTTACTGTGTCGAAGTCTGGGGAAACACCTACAAAACCACTCTGCAGCCGATATGTACAGTACAGAAAAGAGCAATAAGGACAATAAACAAAACAGGATACAGAGATCACACAAACTCACTATTCATAAAATCACACATGTTGAAATTTATGGATCTGGTCAAATTCAGAACAGCATAAATAATGTACAAAGCGAGAAAGAATCTATTGCCAAAAAATATACAAGGAATGTTTAGTGAGAGAGAGGGGGGATATAATCTAAGGGGAGACCTAAATTTTAAAAAAACAAAAGTTCGAACAAATATGAAAAGCATGTGCGTATCGAGCTGTGGGGTGACTTTATGGAACAGACTGGAGACAGAAATAAAACAAAGTGCAAATATAAATCTGTTTAAAAAAAGGTACAAAAAATATTTTAAACAAGTATATAGAAGAGGAAGTATGTTAGCGGAGGATGATGAGGGATAAATAGAATAGGGATGATTGTTATATTAGAACTAACTTAGTATATGGTATATATGGTATATATTTATTTATGGGGATAGTTTATATATTCATATTTACAGGGATAGGTATGTAGTAGATATTTATTTTTGTAATTATATATTTATATAGGGGCGGCACGGTGGTGTAGTGGTTAGCGCTGTCGCCTCACAGCAAGAAGGTCCTGGGTTCGAGCCCCGGGGCCGGCGAGGGCCTTTCTGTGTGGAGTTTGCATGTTCTCCCCGTGTCCGCGTGGGTTTCCTCCGGGTGCTCCGGTTTCCCCCACAGTCCAAAGACATGCAGGTTAGGTTAACTGGTGACTCTAAATTGACCGTAGGTGTGAATGTGAGTGTGAATGGTTGTCTGTGTCTATGTGTCAGCCCTGTGATGACCTGGCGACTTGTCCAGGGTGAACCCCGCCTTTCGCCCGTAGTCAGCTGGGATAGGATCCAGCTTGCCTGCGACCCTGTAGAACAGGATAAAGCGGCTACAGATAATGAGATGAGATGAGATATTTATATAGATATTTATGAAGTGTATATATGGTATGTAGTATATATTTATTTTTGTAATTATATAGATATTCATGAAGTGTATATATGGTATATATTTTTATAGGTGTATTAATGTAGTTTGGATTTCAGGGTAGTTAAAAAGGGGTGGGAAATTAAAAAAGTATTGTACTTCTTCCCACTCCTTTTTCGAACAATGTGCAGTGTTTTGTAATGGCTTAGCTCTTTATGTAATTTTATTTATATTTTGTTAATTTCTCGTTTTCTTTCTTTTGTATGTACAAATAGTTACATACATTTTTTTTATACATGTTCGAAATAAAAATAAATAAATTCATTCATTCATTCATTCATTCATTCATTATTATGATTATTACACCTTGTATTAAACATCAAATGTGTGAATCTATAAAATGGATTAAATCTACTACATCATACACATTTTAAATCTATAAGATACCATACTAATAATATTATTACACTCTGAGAAAAAGGGTACTAAAGTGTACTTTTGCTTGTTGCTGGGGTGGAACCTTATTGCTTGTATCTTTAATGTGTATCTTACACTTGGAAATGTGTGTACTGTAAAATTACCTTTAATTAACAATTATTCTCTGAAAGTGAAGTGAATATGAATAATAATTGAGATGAAGTTGAGGTTGAGGTTATTATTCACCGATATTCACTGAGCCTGAGGTAGATAACTGTTTTAGTATAAATACACAGGTGATTATTTAAAAAAAACTTTGAAAAAATGTATTTCAAACTTCAAAAGCAGGATGTAAATGTTATAACTTTGCGATGCAGACTTGTGTCACTGATCTATGCCAAGTCACATAAAATACTTTGTTTTGAAATTGATAAAATTTCAATCCCACCTTCCCTTTGAATAGTTTTAGACCAAACTTCAGAGCATCTTTAGTGCTTTTAGGAACAGCATTTTCTTTCATCATTTGTAATTCTTCCTCACTTACGGTGACGAAGCAATTGGACACCATTTTGCTAAGTCGCTTGAGGTGATTATCAAGAAATAGTTTGAATTTCTCAACCAATCAGAGCACATGATTTCCTATAATCACCTTTGTATTTATACTAAATAGAAATAATGGGCGGCATGGTGGTGTAGTGGTTCACGCTGTCGCCTCACAGCAAGAAAGTTCTGGGTTTGAGCCCAGCGGCCGGCGGGGGCCTTTCTGTGTGGAGTTTGCATGTTCTCCCCGTGTCTGTGTGGGTTTCCTCCGGGTGCTCCGGTTTCCCCCACAATTCAAAGACATGCAGTAGGTTAACATGGGGCGGCCTTGGGCTGAGGTGCCCTTGAGTGAGGTACCAAACCCCTGACTGCTCCTTGGGTGCTGTTGTGTTGCTGCCCGCTGCTCTGGGTGTGTGCGCGTGTGTTCACTGCTTCAGATGGGTTAAATGCAGAGGATGAATCTCACTGTGCTTGAAGTGTGCATGTGACAAATAAAGGTTTCTTCTTCTCCTCTCCTAATGGACATAAATAAACCTAAAGTTTTTAGATGTACACCACATGCACCTTTTCTAGGTACAAATCATGTATGCTTGGAAGTCTCACCCAAGTGACAATGAATGGTCAGAGAATGGAGTAATAATAATAATAATAATAATAATAATAATAATAGGACTCCATACATGTCAAGTTATATGATTTCCCCGTATTTTGTACGGGAAAATGCAATTTTTTGGCTAATACGGCGTGCACTGATTTTCATACGGGAAAATTTTGTTTTGTATCAGAGATTTTTTCCGTTACTCCGAGAAAATTTTCTTAGCATCCACCATTTATTTTTTCAAACACGCATGCCCAATGAAACGGAACTATTTTCGATTTATGTGGTTTTATAGTTGCACGTGGTTTTCTCAGTCATTTAAGTCCATTAGCTCGGGCTGCCCAGACTTCTGTGATGGCTGCAGAAGTCATGTTCTGCCAATTTCTTGTGGAACACAACATCCCCCCGACTGTGGCAGACCATTTTTCACAGCT
Source organism: Neoarius graeffei (assembly GCF_027579695.1). Classification (NCBI taxonomy): domain Eukaryota; kingdom Metazoa; phylum Chordata; class Actinopteri; order Siluriformes; family Ariidae; genus Neoarius; species Neoarius graeffei. The sequence goes on along the minus strand of NC_083588.1, from coordinate 67,029,894 downwards.
AGCGAAAAAAAAAAAGATTCCTGATTCAAAGACTGCACAGGTAAGCATTTGTGGGTTTTTAAAAAAGTTTTTACTGTTTGCATGCAGGAAAGCTTCCTCCATTATCATGATAATTTAGGGAGGCGATACTGGGAGTCACCGTTTATACAACGGCAACTGTAGTTACCCAGCGATTTCTGGTTTCACTTCCCTAAGCATTTTAATTGCTGATAGACATTATATATAGACACAGATGACCAACACTTGTTACTACCATCAGTTGTCAGTAAACTGGAAAAGTATTGAATGAAGAGTAATGGTGGTAACGACCGTTGGTAACCTGTCTCTAAAATGTGTAGTCAGGGATGGAAGCAATTTAACACCATCTACATGTTTGCCGTGCTCTGATTTTCTTTTATTGACCAGGAAAATAATAGATGTATATCGGGGAAAGGTCTTGGATGTAAAAACTGCTCTGGGTGTTGCCAGGTTTCCAATGCTGAAACAACTTTTTACTGCTTTGCTGTGCCTCCCACAGAGCGATGCAGATAGCGAGAGGGCTTTTTCATTGGTTAGGAAAATTCATCCTGAGGACAGAAAAAATATGGCTGCAGACACATGAACTGCACATCTGCAAATTAAAATGAAGTGTGATGAGGAGCTACAACTGCGACCCAAGCAGTGATTTTATAGCTCGTGCCAAATCTGCACTATCTTTGTACAGCAAAGAACACTCCAAAAAGGAATAAGATTTAAATTCTTGTTATAAATTACTGGGAAGATTTTCAATTTAACTACATAATTTATTAATATTTTCACTTATCCTTGTTTACATAATATACTTGATGTGGTTCAGTCATCTTTAGTTGGATCAAACACTGCTTGTGGTGTCAACACTTTTTTCTCAAATGGAACTTTTACTAAACTTCATTTACTGTTTGACATGATTATATATAATTTATTACATGTAACCTACTATTTTAATTAACATACCTACTTAGTACTGCTGTTATATTTCAAGTAATTTTCTTTGGTGGAATGTAATATTGTAGGTGATGTCAACACTTGTCAAATAGAACTTTGTAATTTTTATGAACTATTTAATATTAATACATTTTATTTGCAAAATTTACATCAATAATTCTGGTATTACTGATACAATGTATGTTAGATTAGATTAGATTAGATTAGATTAGATTAGATTAGATTAGATTAGATTAGATTAGATTAGATTAGATTAGATTAGATAGAACTTTATTCATCCCTTTGGGAGGGTTCCCTCAGGGAAATTAAAAATTCCAGCAGCATCATTAAACAGAGAAAAGAAATACAGAAAACTTCTAGATAAATTAAGTATTTACTTATACAAATAAAAAAAAGATATGAAAAAAGTCCAACAGGAGAGGTATTGCACATTATATTGCACATTGTTCGGTATTGCTTATTGTCAGGCTAGGCTACTGCTCCTTCCCGTCCTCTGTCCTCTTGTTCCCCCTCCTCCCCCCAGAGAGGAGTTGTACAGTCTGATGGCCTGAGGGACAAAGGAGTTTTTGAGTCTGTTCGTCCTGCACTTGGGAAGGAGCATTCTGTCACTGAACAGGCTCTTCTGGTTGCTGATGACGGTGTGCAGAGGGTGACTGGCATCGTCCATGATGTTCAGTAGTTTGTCCATAGTCCTCTTCTCTGCCACCGTCACCAGAGAGTCCAGCTTCATGCCGACCACAGAGCCGGCCCGCCTGATCAGTTTGTCCAGCCTGGATGTGTCCTTCTTGGATATGCTGCCCCCCCAGCACACCACGGTGTAAAACAGGACACTGGCGACCACAGACTGATAGAACATCCACAGGAGTTTCCTGCAGATGTTAAAGGACCGCAGCCTCCTCAGGAAGTATAGCCTGCTCTGTTCCTTCCTGTACAGGTTGGTGTTGCAAGTCCAGTCCAGCTTGCTGTCCAGCCACAGCCCGAGGTACTTGTAGGAATCCACAGCCTCCACCTTGACTCCCTCGATCAGAACTTGTCGTGACCTTGGTCTGGACCTCCCAAAGTCAATGACCAGCTCCTTGGTCTTTGAGGTGTTGAGCTGCAGATGGTTCCTGTTGCACCACACAGCAAAGTCCCTCACCAGGCTCCTATACTCCTCCTCTCTGTCGTCCCTGATACACCCCACAATGGCTGTGTCACTGGTGAACTTCTGAATGTGACACAGCTCTGAGTTGTAGCAGAAGTCGGCGGTGTACAGGGTGAAGAGAAGAGGGGCCAGCACCATGCCTTGGGGTGCTCCGTTGCTGCTAAACACAGTGTCAGACGTGATGTCCTTCAGCCTGACATACTGCTGCCTGTCAGTGAGGTAGCTGGAGATCCAGGTGACCAGGCAGGGCTCCACTCGCATCCTGTTCAGTTTGTCCTGAAGCATAAGGGGCTGGATGGTGTTGAAGGCACTCGAGAAGTCCAAGAAGAGGATCGTCACTGTGCCGTTTCCCTTATCCAGATGCAAGTGGGCTTGGTGTAGCAGGTAGAGGATAGTGTCTTCCACACCAACACCTGCCCGATACGCAAACTGCAGACAGTCCTGGGCGTGTTGCACCTGGGGTCCAAGGAGGCTGAGGAAGAGCCGCTCCAACGTCTTCATCAGATGTGAAGTGAGTGGCACCGGTCGGAAGTTAAATAATTAAGTTTATTGTTCACTCATTCTCTTTAGTAGATAATTGTTTACTTGATTGTACATATAGTCCTTTTTAATTCAGTTGTTTTCTCTGGGATCTAAAATTTATTTTTATTCAGTACATGCTTATTTGATCCTTTTAACTTGATGCAGTGTGATAAATATGCTTATTACAATAGGAGTGTATAATGTGGAATAAAACAATTGGTGCTTTGGATTATATATTGGAACTTTTTCTCGTGTATAAGGGCTCATGGGTGTGTGTAAGGGAAAAGTACAGATTTTGTCAGGGCATGGGGAACTAAAGGTTGACATGAATGGGACTCTGGTGATATTTCTAAACCTGGGCCTTTATTTTTAGTGTTTCAGAGTGAACAATGTGTTTGAGTTCAGATCTAATTTAATTCACCCCACTTCTGTGAACTAATACGGATACAGATCGTGACAGAGATGGTGATATCGCGGTTTTAAAGTGAACCGATCACATCGGTGAAGTCGGGAGGGGACTTTAATCAATCTGGCAACCCTGAAGAAGAACAAAGTCGCCTCTGGCTATGAAAAACACACAGACAGAGAGAGAGAGAGAAATCACAGAGGGGGAAAAATCCAGAACGCATTCCTGAAATCTCCCAAACTTTCTTCCTTCCCGGTTTTAATGTGATCTGTGGATAAATAAATCCCGCGGGTTTGTGAGGAAGTTAATCTGCTCTCTGTTCGCTTCCTCACTTTAACTTTGATCACTTTGACTTTTCCTCTCGCGAACTTTGGCAGAAGCTAATCAGGCTAATTCAGTCAAGGCGGCGGCGGAAAAGGAGGTAACGCATTTTTCTTTTTCTTCTGTCCTTTTTAGCAGATTTTTAAATATTTATTTTGCCTTTATGTCGTAAATTTACACATAAAGACGCGTCAGCAGGAAGAGTTTGGGCGCTTAAGGCGGTGGTGAGGTAAAATTCAGACATGTCGCGCTCAGAGTGCTAACAGGCTAATCTGAGGAGATTCTGAGGAGAATTGGTGAAGCGCGCGGCGGCTAGCGATCAGTTAGCTTCAAGAATTAATATACTTTCTCGGAATTATGGATGTATTTTAAATCTGTTTGTTTGCGGTTGAGTGTATTTTAACGAACTTTATTTTTCTTTTGAACAGAAGCATGTCATCAGAAGAGGAGAGATACAAGCTGGTGGTGGTGGGTGGAGGTGGTGTGGGCAAGAGCGCCCTCACTATTCAGTTCATCCAGGTAAAAGAGTAGTACTGAGAAACACACACACACTCCGAACAGTCATCTCAGAGTCACAGCTTCACAGTCCTGGTCCTGAAGTCCACAGTGGTGTGACTGCTAACTGATCTGTTTCACAAAACATTGTGTCTAATCTGAGAGAGAGGAGTGTGAGTCTCGCCTGTAAAACACAGCGGGACATTCATTTATAGGAAAATAACAAGCACCACAAGAAGAAGAAACCTTTATTTGTCACATGCACACTTCAAGCACAGTGAAATTCATCCTCTGCATTTAACCCATCTGAAGCAGTGAACACACACACACACAGAGCAGTGGGCAGCCACACCAGAGCGCCCGGGGAGCAGTCAGGGGTTCGGTACCTCGCTCAAGGGCACCTCAGCTCAAGGCCGCCCCACGCCAACCTAACTGCACGTCTTTGGACTGTGGGGGAAACCGGAGCACCCGGAGGAAACCCACACGGACACGGGGAGAACATGCAAACTCCACACAGAAAGGCCCTCGCCGGCCGCTGGGTTCAACCCCGGAACCTTCTTGCTGTGAGGCGACCGTGCTAACGACTACACCACCGTGCCGCCCAAGTGACAAGTTATTTTCACCACCCTGCAGTTCATTATTTTTCCTTTAACAGCATGTAGGTGGTTTAGTGGTGGTGTTTTTTTCCTCTTATACCACAGCAATTTGTCAACACTTAAATTTTTTTATTTATTAAAGAACATGTCATACTTTTTTTGTTTTATCAAACTTTTTAATAAATTCTCTTTCATTATAGCAGTAATAAACAGTCATTCCCTCACTGGTCTCTATTAAAGTTAATAAGACAAAAAACATCGCAGCTTGTTCTATCGCGTTCCTGAGAAACCGTAAAGAAGTGTAAACTCCTCTGTCCTGAAGACGTCAGAAAACTTACAGTTCCAGCTTCACCTCTGACTGAGAGACAGCACTCACACTGGAGACTCCTTCCAGAAACATTTCACATCAACAATTTTTTCACACATGCCTGAGAACAAGCTGTTACTATAGAAATTATGACGTATTAATTCCAGAACGATGCATTAATTATAAATAAAGCTGTGATGTGCAGCTGCACCACAGTCAGAGCTGCTGTTAGAAGGAAGTAATCAACACTTTCTGACCAATCGGAGCCCAGAACTTGGCAGCGCTGTGGTGTAAATACCAGTAAAAGGTGTTTGTGCGGTGATGCTAGATTTTATTTTATTTTTTTTAAAAGTGAGTTTGATTGTGTCACAGTTTCACATGTGCTTCTCAGTGACATTTGTGAATCAGTGTTCATGCGGTAAAGAGATGGTGAGTGGTGATAAAGTACTGTGATAAGTGCAGTATCTCAGAAAAACATACTGTACTGTAACTTATCAAGATTCTTATCTCAACATTAATTAAATTTGTCAAATCAACATCCAGCTATAAACGGATCTGAACCCATGATGTTGAGGAACAAAGATCAGGAACCGAACTTTCAAATCATACACTTTGTGAATTTTCATTTCATTCAACACAATAAATAAAACTCAGCCCTGGTCTTTATAGTCACCCGTGTGTTCATGGACGTCTTATTAACTTTTATGGATGTTACAGCACAAGTTAGTGCAAGTTCACACTTCTTTAACACTCAAGATGTGGCCAAGCTGCTGGAATTACTGGATAGATTCAGTAGATATGATAAATATATTATGATACATGATTTAAGTAATCATAGAAACTATTTCTGAAAAAACTGTGGTGCATATTTTATAAAAACATGAGTGAGTACAGTGCTGTCTTTGATGCTCTGTTTACAGTCATAAGCACTGAACATAAGAGATTTTTAAAAAAGCATTTCTGTGTTTTTATCTTTCCTCGTCATTGTTCTATTATCCATCTGTTTATTTTTAACACTTCCAGGTTTGTAAGCGGGTTTCATGTTTATACCAATTTAGTTCTGTTTTTGACTTGTTTTAGTAATAATAATTCTGCGTAAGTGTCCAAAAAGAAAATCTGTAAAAATTCTCAAATCAGCTTTTTCCAGTCAGTTTCTAAAGGTATCACGATATTTCAGAAGAAGTGGCTTGTGATCTCATTTTATCGTGATATCAATATCATTGTATTGCGCAGTGCTAGCACAGCTGGTCATTTCAAGTTTCAAGTTTATTTGTATAGCGCTTTTAACAATAAACATTGTCGCAAAGCATTTTAATACTGTTCTCTTCAGAATCCTCAACATCAGCAAAGAACAGCCTTCTAAAATCATACACCCTCTCTCCTGTGTGGACAGGACCTTGATTGTGTGTGTGTGTGTGTGTGTGTGTGTTTGGTATAATTTTTTTTTTTTTTTGGTCATGTGTGATAGCTGAGAATGTTCTAGAAAGTGTGTTTAGTTGACATGTTCTCTCATGCCTGAGCCCTGCAGCCTGTTGGTGTGAGGGATATGACATACCAAATGGTGTAACGTCTCTGCCTCTTCTCCCCGTCACACAGTCCTACTTCGTGTCTGACTACGACCCGACTATCGAGGACTCGTACACCAAAATCTGCACCGTGGATGGGAAGGAGACCCGATTAGACAGTATGTCAGTGCTGTTCATGTTGTGTGTATGGGGGGGCTCAGCATGAACTATAACCAACACTGGAGTCACTGTTTTTGACACTTTTTAGTGACTTTTTATATAAAGGCCTTAAATACTTGTACGATCTGCAGAATGTGAAGTTTCTCCTAAGTTTAAAAATTAAAATACTGCAACAGATTCAGCAGGAACTCCTTTGGTGATGTCACAGAAAAACATTATGCAAATGAGCTGGAATGATCCCCCGTCATTGCAGGAAACCATTTTAGCTACAGAAACCTGCATGCTGAGCTAGGTGTGTAACTAAGGTGGTTGTCATGGTAACGTTGAACTACATTCTGAAAACTAAATAAATGTGTAAGCTTACATATCAAGAATCCTACTGAACTCACACTTGGGTCTGTCTAGCTATGTTCGCTAATGAATTATATAGAAATATAAGGCTTTCAGGGTTGTTGGAAGACATTTTCTAATTTGCATAATCATGCATACTTGTTATAACTTACATATTCATCAGGCTAAACATGTTTCTGTAGCTTTTTTGTTTAATTACCTTTCTATGAAGCATTTTCTCATTTAATATAGAGAGAATCAAAACATGATTTGAGTAATTTTAATAAAAAGCTACGCAAGTTTTATGTTCACTTCTTACACGTGTGTGAGGGAGAGATAAAGGTCTGTGGATAAGGTTTGCTTAATTTAGCTTGCCTTTAAAGTTTAATGCTTCTGATTGCTGACAATGTTTGTGATGCCTTGTTGTGTGTGTGTGTGTGTGTGTGTTAGTTCTGGATACAGCAGGTCAAGAAGAGTTTGGCGCGATGAGAGAGCAGTATATGCGATCAGGAGAAGGCTTCCTACTGGTGTTTGCTCTGAATGACATTGGAAGGTGTGTGTGTGAGATATTTGTGTATTTTTCTCCTGGTTTATTTCTCATAGTAAGCATGCTGTATATCAGTAGTGAGCTGTGGGTCAGTGAGCTCGGGGCGTTAGTGTTATGTAAGCCCCTGTCTGTGGTCTCAGTACTGCAGTGTGGGAAAAACCTCCTCCCCTGTGCAGCAGCTCTGATCTGTTCCCATCGATCCCTTACAGCTACAACGAGATCCAGAAGTTTCACACTCAGATCCTGCGAGTAAAAGATCGAGATGATTTCCCCATGGTCCTCGTAGGCAACAAGTCTGATCTGGAGCATCAGAGAGTGGTAAAGACTCCATCACACCGACATCACTGTAATGGAATGTGTGTTTAAACGGTGGTGAGATTTCATCAGTGGTGAGTCGAACGTCACTCAGGAGTGTGAACTGGAGCGTCCAGTCTGAGTGAACTGTGGTCTTCACGTGGAGATGCCGTTTTTTGATGCGTATACTGTAGTTGTAGGGTAGACGTGTGGAGGCTTTTCCCACAGTGTCACGGCAACTGGATGAACACACTGCTCCCAAGCCTGTGATTGGTCATTACCAACGAGGTGTGTCCAGGCCGATTCCATCCAGATATTTAATTTAACTAGCATGCTTAACCCAGCATCTTGAACCCTGTTTTGTCAGCTGCAGTACTGGAGCCCTCATTTGTGATGACCAACACAAAACTACAGCACGTCTGTGAGCCTGTAAGCTTATGATGATGGTTTCACCTTCTCACAAACCTCACTGACATTCTGTGTTAATTATGCTTAAGTTAGGGGTTAGGGTCTATAATATGGAGGTGAACAGTACTGATGCTCATTGCTCGCAGATAGTGTCTCAAATAAACATTCTCATTTGAATATTAGGCTCCCCCCCATTAGAACAGTATCAGACCAGTGAGTTCAGCTGCTCCCCAATGCTGAATGAACGTATCCCTCACCTTCTCACCCTTATTCCTGGATTTAATTCTCCATTTGCTTTGAATAAATATTATCCTGTGAATTTTAAACATGGTGGTGATCATAATTTATCATATTCTGTATACAATTTCTCTTTCATTATCCTAATGTAAATGCCAGCAGAAGAGGCCACGCCCACTGGGGGAGACATAAACACTGATCTAGGTGTTCATGTAACTGCAGGATACCACTATGTCATGTCTTTTCTAGGTTTCAAAAGAAGAGGCCATGTCTTTTGCCAAAGAGAACCGGATCCACTATATGGAGTCCTCAGCAAAGAACCGCTACAACGTGGATGAGGCTTTTCTGGAGGTGGTGCGAGCGATAAGGTACGGATAGGACTCATGATGGCAGCATTGGTTAGAGTGATGTTAAAAGGGTTGGCCCCTTGGTAAAGGAAATGTAGCTTTCTCCCATTTTAAGGTCCCAGATCTCCCCCCCCCCCCCCCCACACACACACACACAGAGTATGCATGTTCATTAGTATGAGCTCTACTTTAAATTCCTAAACAGCATTAGTGGATCTACGCACATGACACTGAAGTTATTTAATAATACAGTTTTAAAATAGATGAGTTGGAGGTTTAAATGTCTACAAACTGAATTTGGATAAGTGTGTATACGCGATATGCTAACAGTAATTCAGGATAAATTACAGGAATTTATTCTCTCTCTCTCTCAGAAAGTTCCAGGAGACAGAAAGTCCTCCTCAGCTTGTGAATCATGCTCGGAAGCCAAACAGTGGCAGGTGTCCCTGCACCATCCTCTGATCACCTTCACACATTGTCGCCATGGAGACTGAAGCCCCCCTCCCCCCTACATGTCTGGTGCCGTGTGTGTGCGCACGCATGCCTGCTTTTTGTCAGTCAGGAGTGTGTGATCTTGCTCATGATTGAGGTGTTGAAACTTTTAAATTTTTTCACCCTGCACTTTTTTACATTTAGTACATTTTAAAGTATATCTTTTTTAATTTTTTTTATGTTTTTAGGTTGAAGCATTTCGTTGTGTGTACAGCAGTGTAGCAAGCAGAGATTAACAGAACTGTACATATGTATATTGTGTGTGTGTGTGTGTGTGTGTGTGAGATATATGCATACACGCACGCCGTGCCTGATTTAAGCTGACGAGCTGCTTTATTATTTACTGTAAATAACATCAGAAGGGAAAATTAGTGTTTCTCACTCTGTTTCTCGTATGTGTGGATGATAGTAAAAAAATTAACTGCACTGATAAAAGAACAGAAATCCTGTTTACTCTAAATTCACAAATGATAGAAATGTACATGTAGCTGTTGAACTCAGTAAAGATTAAAATTCAGAGACTCCAAGCGCGAACCTCATACCTGCAGCCGCTCCAGTGTGTGTGTGTGTGTGTGTGTGTGTTCAGATGAGACGGATATGAGCGAAAACCTTCCCAAGTCTGTTCTAATGGACTTTTACATGCTGCAGTAATTCAGTATAAAGTAGTTCTGGTGACTTCCATCTCTAAATGGAGGGATTCAAACATTTACAGCTTTATTTATACAAAAACACCTCCATCTGAAGATTGTGTTTTATTTCAAATAAACCTTTAATGATGGAGTTCAGCAGCAGCTTTCTGTTCTTTGTGAGTTTGGAGTAAACTGGGTTTGTGTACTTTTCTCACTGCATAGAGGCAAGCTTTAACTCTCTCTCTCTCTCTCTCACACACAGCAGAGAGATCAGATGCCCCGAATTCCACCAAAGTAGTTCCAGGGCTGGTTCGGGGCCAGTGCTTAGTTTGGAACCGGGTTTTCTGTTTCCACTGACAAAGAACTGGCTCTGGGCCAGAAAAACCGGTTCCAGGCTAGCACCAACTTTCTGCTGGGCCAGAGGAAAGAACCGCTTACGTCAGCGGGGGGCGGAGTTGTTAAGACCAATAACAAGACCGCGAAAAGTCGCCATTTTTAAGCGACGAGAAGCAGCAGCTGTACAAACGCGAAGTCATCCATTATTATTATTGTTGCTGCTGCTGCTGCTTCTTCCGTGTTATTTTTGCTTCAATATTTGCGCCAAGGTTTATGCAAACGTAGCGGCATAACTGACGTATACAGCGACATAATGACATGTCTTCCCTTAGCACTGCGAGCGATGGAAAAGCAAACTGGTTCTCAGCTGGCTCGCAAGTTGAACGAGTTGTGAACCAACACCAGCACTGGCCCCGAACCAGCCCTGGAACTGATTTGGTGGAAAAGGGGTAACAGTGAAACACTGCAGTGAGAAAACAGTAGTGTAAAACTCTTTCTGGTGTGAGGATGTGAACAGATTTCGTTTTTCCTTTCTCGACCCTGTTAGCTCATCAGCGCCCTCACCAGGACAATCAGTTTGTAGTGTGCTAAACTGGAGGCTATAATCCTCGCTGCTTGTTCGCAGTAAACTTTACCCATCGAACACCTCATCCTGTGTTGACGTTAGCGAATGGCAGGCAGTCGTTTACTTTTAATGTTGAAGCTGCGATTTCAGTGATGTTTGATGTTTTCAGATTTTCTGCAAATTGGATATGATATAAAGACGTGACTCATTGAAACGTGTCTCGAATGATTCCTCGGACCAATCCTCTGGCTTATATACACAGTCCGACATTTCTTCAGTTCCTCCTTCAGTTCCTACCTGCAATTAGTTTCCGCTTCCTGTCTGACACACAACAATGAAAGAAAAACTTTTATGCATCGTTTCTTCTTATCCTGTCCTATGATATCTGCAGATGACAATTAAGAAAAATAACGCTGGGAAGGAAGTAGCAGAGATAGTTGGTGATCGTCTCTGGTGAGCATACGTAGCTAGTACAGTTAGCTCGCTTTGCTAATCTTATCGGAGAACAAAGTTGAGCTCGGAACACGTCACTCTCACAACTGATTTTCACGCTGATTAGTGTGTGGTGTTTAACCAGATAGCTCTGGACAGGCCCTGCCCCACCCCCAAAAAGGGACATGATTGACTTGTCATCTGCTGATGTAACTAAGGTGATAGACGAAGAAGAAAATTGTATGCATTTTTGCTTTTAGCTCAATAATCATTTTAATGCCTTTATCCCTTGTCTGGTGTGTGTGTTAATTTTATGCCCCTTTTTTACTTAAAGCAGAGGAGTATTAATGCTAATTAGGTATTTACACCAAGTGAGTATTTAAATCTAAAACCGAGCTGACGATAAAATCGTCAGTGTTTCCTCCAAATTAAAACTTGTTTTGAGCCAAACTGAAATATTTTAAACTCCTCACACCCTTCATTGTGTTTGTGAACATGACTGATGATCACGGTGGCTTAATGGAAAAAACAGAGGAGAGGGATGAGACAAAGCAGTAGTGATTTAGTGAGTGGCTCCAGTGACTATATGGTTTTAATATAAATGTTAACCAAAGAACATGCAATTAAACGATTAACTGTTTGCACACCTTTTGTTAAGCAAGAGTAGTTTGACACTAAAACTGTTTTTATGCATTTTTGTACTGTAACAGAGGGTGTGTGTGTGTGTAGGTACTCTGAATGAATTTGCAGAAGCCTTTGCTGTTTGTTTGATGCGCTTTTAAGAGAACCTCTGCCTGCTGCTGCACTGCTCTATTCCCACCAGAGGTCGCTGTACACACTTCCACCACAGATGCACCTTCACATAGGGATCAGACTTAACATCCAGCAGCAAATTCAGTTTGAAGCTCCGAGGTGTGTGTGTGTGTGTGTGTGTGAGAGAGAGATGGGAAATGATATAATGTTGCGTACAGCGCGGGTCTCATTATTCAGTCGTTTTAAATCAAGCTCTTTATCAGTGGCTTCCATTATAGAAAACAATCACATTTTATTTTATACTGAAATCAGTTTTAAAAAAAAAACTTTTGTACACAATTAAAGTAGTATTTACGTAAAAACTGTGACGTCTGTCTGTGTGTGGTGTTTATGAAAAAGCAGCTGAATGTACTCACTGAGGGCCGGTGGGGATCATAGACTTGTACAATCTCCTCTTTTAAAAGTTGCATCTTGAAGTTATTTAAAATCTATAATTCTGTTTAAAATCAATCAAATAACACAATTGAAACTCGCTCTTGAAAAACGAAAGGGTACTGAACTGTACCGTTCTGCCTCGCTGGGGTGGGACCTTCAGCCATGTAAAACCTAAAAATCAAAATCAGTGTTTTGAAGGGTTTTTGTTCTCGTCCCTTCCTGCTCCAGGCTCGACTGAGGAAATATTCATTTTATAGTTCATATGTTCTGCAGACTGCTAGTTTGAATCCTGATGAGACTACAGTCACCCAGAAGAGCAAAACTGGCCTCTGAGGGGCGACGTACTCTCTCTTCTCTGTCACAGCGGGGTCTGAAATCATCGGCGTCTGTGAGCTCATGTATACAGAAGTGGGTGGGTAGCGCTTTCCACAGAGTGGCTTTCACCTCGCGTTGCCCGAGCAGCGGTTCGAAAAGATGTGGCCATCTGGAGTCACGTGCCTCAGCACATGATGGCCTTTGCCCTCCCTGGCTGCTGTCTGTGGTGTGATTTTTTTTTTGGGGGGGGGGATGGCATGTAGTGTGTTTTTAAATAAATAATTATAATCCATTTATGGACCTGAAATCTTTATTGGAAGTTACTCTATATCCACATATCCTGATTAAACATATTAAAGGGTACAAATACGCAAGTAATTTGTAAATTCTCAGTGTTTTGAGGTACAAAGCAAAATCCAGGATGCAATTAAAAGCGATAGCAAACAAAACATATGCATTTGGAGTCAAATTAAAACGATTAAGAGGGTATTAATATGGCATGGTGAATGATTTTAATAAACATTAAATATCTCTAAAGATTATTATCACCTATTTACCTACAAACGAACAAAAAGAAAAAAACTGCAGTCATATGAAAGGGTTGGATTTGACTCGAGTCTCTCAGTGGCTCCACAGCTGAGTGGCTTTTCACTGCACTGACCAATCAACCCTGCGCTCCTTCTCTTTCATCTGAGACTAATTTCCTATTGGCCAGCAAACTGTTCCTCTCAACCAATGAGAGCAGAATACCATGAGAGGCGACCAATCAGAAACGCACCATGAACCCGACGCTGACTTTAGCCTAGTGACAGACAGAGAGAGAGAGATGTTCAGTGTGGCGCTTCATCCTGGTTTCAGTGGACTCAAAATTAACATTTCACTGGACGTTTTTTTAGTTCAGGAGTTAAAATCAGTGATGTTAAAAGTTAATCTCATCCTGGATGATTTGTATCACATTTTTTATTGATTAAATTCACCTTTCAAAAAACAAAAACCTGATTTGGGGGCGTGGCTTCGTATAACCTCAGTTGTGATGTTACTCAAACTCTGGCTTTGGAGCAATCAGTTCTGATATACAAATGATCAGTGCTCATGTTACATTAGTCAGAAATCAAACACTTGGGGTCGTGACCATCTCATCTCATTATCTGTAGCCGCTTTATCCTGTTGTACAGGGTCGCAGGCGAGCTGGAGCCTATCCCAGCTGACTACGGGCGAAAGGCGGGGTTCACCCTGGACAAGTCGCCAGGTCATCACAGGGCTGACACATAGACACAGACAACCATTCACACTCTCATTCACACCTACGCTCAATTTAGAGTCACCAGTTAACCTAACCTGCATGTCTTTGGACTGTGGGGGAAACCGGAGCACCCGGAGGAAACCCACGCGGACACGGGGAGAACATGCAAACTCCACACAGAAAGGCCCTCGCTGGCCCCGGGGCTCGAACCCAGGACCTTCTTGCTGTGAGGCGACAGTGATAACCACTACACCACCGTGCCACCCCAGGCGTCGTGCCGTTATCGGAAAATAATCAATAACAAGGTCGAGATGAACTAGTCGGTTTTTATCCACTTATAGTTACAGTTCAGATTGTAGTCCGTCTGTGAAACACGTGTGGGGGGAAAAATCACAGCTTGTTCCATCATGTAAACTCCTCTGGAGATGTCGAGCTGATTTCTGTTTAAATAATAAAGACTGTTCTCAGGTATTTGAAGTTCAGGATTAAAGTGTGTTTGTAACTATTCCTGATGTTAAAGTCTACCGGTGTGTCCATGACCGTACAGTACCTTCTTAGCTTCCTAAAAACGTTGTGTGGTTCTATACAGAACCCTTCAGAGGGCAGAACGAATCCCTGAGGAGTCTCTCACTCTCCTTTCCCGGATTATGGAACCCTGAGTGAGGAAGCAGATGAGCGGTGAGAACACTGATTGAATGTAGGTGTTCCTCAGGTGGGTGGGTGTGTTGAAAGAACCCGAGGAACTCCTCTGAGTGCTATGTGGTTAAACAGGTCCTGCTGCTTTCCCTTTGTCCAGGTGAACGCAGAGAAAATCACACCGTTTCCCTGATAAACGGCTCGGAATGTGGCCCGTTTATGACTCGGTTCTCTGAATCTGCTCTAATTTGCTTCTGGATGATAAAAATCACAGGTTTAGCAGAGACACGGAGATTCTGCAGACGGGTCACACACTGCGTTTCGGTTTCAGCTCGCAGGTGAGCACCAGGTAACAAACGCTCAATTATTCATCCATTAATCTTTCATTAGTGTTCACCTCCAATTTATCCGGTAGGTAGAACTAACGTTTCAGTTTTTCACTTTCTAACCAACAGGTCTGTATAAAAGCAGGTATTATTATTATTATTATTATTATTATTATTTCCGGCTAAATATGTGGATTTTGTTGTACTGTTCTATGATATTTATTTATTTATTTATTTATTTTCAGCGTGATTTTTTTTACAATTGGAATAAATTTACACCTGGTGTCGGTTCCTTTCGAGATGTAGACCTAAAGCCACGCCCCTCTGCTAATAAACCAGGAAACGGTCTGTGTCTGTTTATATTACAGTCCTGAGCAAAAGTCTGAGGCACATGTAAACAAACGTTGGAGACAAAAAATGGCTTAAAAATAATGAAATGTTTCAACATTAAAATATCTATCTATCTATCTATCTATCTATCTATCTATCTATCTATCTATCTATCTATCTATCTATCTATAAACAGTAATCAGTGAGCCATAATAAATGAAACAAAGTCAGTATTTGGTGTGAGACGACCCTTGGGTTTAAAAAAAAAATCTCCGTCTCGGGTCCAGTGAGGTCAGTTTTATGTGGAAATGATCTGTAGGTTTTCCTGAGCATCTTACAGAACCAGCCCCAGTTCTTCTGGACACTTTGACTGTCACACTCACTTCTTCATTTTACACCAAAACCCAGCAGCCTTCATTATGCTTTCTTTTTTCATCTGAAAAGTGCTCTCTTATGGAATATACTGCTCAGATACAAACTTTTGTGTGTGTGTGTGTGTGTGTGTGTGTGTGTAACATTTCATTTTGTGCTGGAAAAAAACATTTGGACTCTAAAATGTTTTTATACTGACTTGATAATGTAGAAGTCATAAATCGATAAAGTCTGTCTGGAAAAAGGGCGCCAATACTTTTGCACAGTACTGTATATTTCAGTTTCCTGGTTAAAAAGGAAATTATCTTATCACCTGTAGCACTTTTCCTTACATGTGAATATGTATGTAAACTAATGTTACACCTCCTGTCAGTAAGATTAACTTTTTTCTTTTAATGTGATAAACATCTTAAGAATCTCAATGTCTGACACTGGAGGTCAGAAGTTTACAGACGCTCATCATGGACATGACTGTAATGGTACTTTTGGCCTTTCAGTGACTTTTCTCTGATCTGTTCTTTTTCTGTTATTGTACATCATATATCTTTAATTAGAAAAACAATCAAACAAGAATTTCATGCACAAGTTGATTTATTTTGAGTTTTCTGAAATCAACACAGAGTCAAACATTTACACACACCCTCTTAGATTATTTATTCAGTGGAGCTGAAAGTCCAAAAAGTCTCTTAACTCTCCAAGGCCTCTTAACTTCCTGTTAGTGATGATGATTGACTCAAGATGGAAGCTTCTCTGTTCACAACATAAAAAGGGATTGATTAACACACAGTACAATGGGAAAGTCCCAGGAGCTCAGTGCAGACCTGAGAAAGAGGATCATAGATTTACACTCAGGAATGTCTCCTGGAGTCGTTTCTCAACAACTGCAGATTCCAACATCATTTCAAGCAACTGCATGTAGAGTAAGTACAAGGTTATTGGGAGGTGGAGCCAGTTTGCTGGAAGAAGATCCAAACTGACCCCTCACCTGAGAGGAAATTGGTTCAGATGGTCAGGAACAGCCCAGGAACCACCAAGGCACAGACCTGCCATGAACTGGAAGCTGCTGGAACACTGACTACAGTCAGGTGAGTTTTACAGCACCATGGACTGAGAGGTTGCTGCCCAAGAAAGAAGCTCCTGCTCCAGAATCCACACCTTCAAGTTTGAATAAAGTTTGCAGCTGAACACATGGACAAAGAAAAAGCCTTCTGGAGGAAAGTTTTGTGGTCAGATGAGGCAAAGATTGAGTTGTTTGACCACAATGACCAGAGGTACAGAGGAACACTGTACCAACTGTAAAGCATGGTGGTGGTAGCATCACGTTCTGGGGCTGTTTTACTGCCAGTGGAAAAGATGCATTGAACAAAGTGGATGGAATCATGAAAAACTTCTGAATTCTTCAGCAGAACCTCAAACCATCAGAAACTTGGACCCAGTTGTGTGTTCCAACAGGGCAATGACCCCAAACACACATCAGAGCTGGTTGTGGAGGATAAAGCAGGAGAACATTCAGCTTAAACAAGTCCTGACCTCAATCCTGTCGAAAATATGTGCACTGTGTTTAAAAGTCGGGTCTGTTCCAGAAAAAAAACACATTTAATTAAACTCCACCAATTCTGCCAAGAAGAGAGGACAAATATCCAACCAGAACTCTGACAGAAGCTCGTTGATGGTGAACAAAATCATCTGCTGAAGGTAAAACTCACTCAGGGAGATTTAACCAAATATTAAGTGGCTGTCTGTATCATTTCGACCCTGTGTTGATTGATGTAATCATTCTGCTACAGTAAAAGAACAGAGCAGAGAATCACTGAAAGACCAAAATTACAATCACATTCATGTCCCTGTGTGCGTAAAAGTCTGAGTCTGACTGTAAACTGAATGTGAGATTGTTATTTTGGATGAAGAATAAAAATGGCAGAAGTCTCCCAGTTCACTTGAATTTACACTTTCTGTATGTTATCTTTTATTCTGCAACAAGACAGCAATTCAAACCTGAATGAAATAATTCAGAAAATAATCATTAAACTTATCATTTAAACAGAAACTAACAGCTCGCAAACTAATCATCTTATCCATACACACACACTTTAATTGATTTTGTAAGGTGTGAACCCAACAGCCTTGTTTTATTATTATTATTATTATTATTATTATTATTATTATTATTATTATTATTATACTGTTCAATTAAGTAATACAATTATCTGATAAATGCAATGCAATAAAAATATAAGTAAAAAATAAGTGTAAGGAAATAAATGTGAATGAAGAATAACATTTAATGGATCCAAAACTAGAAAATAATAATTAAATAAGAAAAACAAAACATAAATACCAAAACTGCCCTTTCAGTTAAACACCAAATTCAAAAGATATATTTTCAAATCCTTTTGACTGGCTGGAGTTCTGTCCATTTCAATGATTTTATTTCTAATCCCAGAAATTCTGCTGCTTTTCTTCTCAGACTGGAGAAAGGGTTCAGAATCGGATGATCGTGAAGGAGGCAGTGTTTGAAACATCTGTTATCTGGAACATTTAAACACATTTTCCTCAGCTGTTTGTTTGTTTGTTTGTTTGTTTGTTTGTTTGTTTGTTTGTGGTTGGATTTAAACCTGGTGTTCACGCCTTCCCCTCCACATGCCCTCTGTATCTGCAGACAGGACATGTATTCAGTTTGGATGCGGTGCGTAACCGATAAAATGGTGGGATTTACACAACTGTGTTTTGGCCTGATGTGTGTGTTTCACATGACATTAGTGCGATGTGTCAACAACGACAGGAACGGTGAGTAAGCTGTAAACAAGATCAGACATATGGAGTGTTCAGGAATCTGCTCCTGTGTGTGTATTTTTAGCATCTCTCTCTTTGTTGCTCCAGTGTTTCTCCCCAAGACATCAGCGGACTCGTTCCTGTCGCGCTCTCTGCTCTACAACAGCTGGGACTTTGAGTTGGTCACTGCTGGGGATCTGGAGCGAGAGTGTAAGGAGGAGATCTGCTCTTACGAAGAGGCCCGAGAGGTGTTCGAGAACGACCAATTGACGGTGAGAGACAAGAAGAGAGACTGTGTGTGTGTATGAAAATATTTCACATAGTTTCACTCTAATGGATCTAAAATTCTCTGTGATTTGTTTATAGGATCGTTTTTGGAAAGAGTATGTCAACAGTCAAAGTAAGATAATTCATTTATTTTTCATAAATGTTCTGTTCCTCACATCACTGTTTCCTAAATTGGACTCCTGGAGTGTTTTCTCTTCATGTACGGAAACTTTTGGCCCCTGAAACTCAAACTGAGATGGAAATATTTTATTCAGTACCAAATGTTCCTGTTGAAATGGGTTTTGGTACCTGCTTAAGATGAGTACCAGCAAGTGCTGTTGGTACTAAGGGGTGGGGCTAGTAGCACTGCTCATTGCTGATTGGTTGCATAAACATTCAGTATTATCATAAAAACTCAATAAAACCAGAATAATCTGCTTTGTCTGTGTGGTCAGGAAGAACATGGTGCTGATTTATTTCTCAAAAATAAAAAACAAAACTGTCGCAGCACAAACAGAAGTGCATCATTTTTTCATTTCTACAAAGGTTTTTGTTTACAGGGAATTAAATATAGATAATGTTATTTTCAAGTTGTATTTTGTCAGCAGTTTTTTTTTTTTAACATTCTGATCAGTTTGGTCACAGTGAAGATCATCTTTTCATCTTATCTCTTTTGGACCAGGTTTTTATCTGTGATTTATTTCAATATTGAACGTGTGTGTGTGTGTGTGTGTGTGTGAGAGAGAGAGAGAGATTAAGATGTGATCATGTTGAACCGTTGCTTTGTTCAGACAGCATTCCCCGTGTAGACGTGGCCGGGCTGGTGGCTGGAGTCTTAGGCGTTGTGGTGTTGGTCATCATCGTGCTGGTGCTCAGCTGCTACTTCTACAGGAAAAAGAGCAAAACTGTGAGGCGAGGGGGCAGGTGTGTGTGTGTGTGTGTGTGTGTGTGTGTGAGAGAGAGATAATCAGTCACTGTCTTCAGAATGTGTGTCATGGTGTCCCCTTCCTCCCTCACTGAAGTGTCCCAGTGAGACTGGCAGCAGATGGAAGTCCAGGGCTGGAGACGGTGCCTCTGTCCACCATCCCAGCTCCGGGTTTACCCAGCTACAGCGAGGCCTTGAACCGCAGCGGGCAGCATGATGCACCTCCACCTCCGTACTCAGGGTAACTGTGTGTGTGTGTGTGTGTGTGTGTGTGTGTGTGTGAGAACCAACGTGATGATGTCACCTGTTAAAATAATCAAATAAATAAAATAGAATTAAGTTAAAATGTCACACATTTATGAGGAAAATCTAAATGTGTGTTTTGACAGTCACAGCTCCTGGATTAGTGTTTGTAGTGAACATGCTGCCCAATGAGAACAGGTCACACATTTCACGCACAGTCTTGTGAGGATACTGTAACAATGTGAAGTAATAATAATAATAATATTATTATTATTATTATTATTATTTTATTATTAGATTATTATTTTATTATTATTAATAATCAGTATTACACCTCAGTGAAGCAGTAAAGACACTGCAGAAATTTTTATTTCATGTTTTTATTTTTTTTCTTGTTGTATTTAAACTCCTTCAGTCTGAGCTTCTGTCAGTAATTTCACTGCACAGTCCACTGAACAAACAGAACACACACACACACACACACACACACACACACACACACACACACACAATGTGAAAAATGTCCACAGACAGCACCGGAACTGACCCTGTTGTGTGTGTCTGTTTTTTTTTTTTAATTCTTGTCGTTTTCTCAGAGTGGAACCCAGTGCACCTGCAGAACCTCAGCCTGAGGACTGAGAGGATGAAAAGAGCAGGTTGGGTTCTCGAGCAGCAGGATGGTTCTGGGTCCAGGTCTGGATGCTATGGGAGGAGCAGCGGTGCAGTGATGCTGTCAACACAAGAGTGTTGGATTTTTTTAAAAATTAAGTTTAATATTTCACTCTCACTCTAAAGTGGAGCTCGTGTCTGAGCTGGATGAGATTTTGGCTTTATTCCTTTTTTAATAAATAAATATATAAATAAATGTTTTGCTGCTTAATATGTACTTTTTATTGAATTCTCATGAGTGATGATTAGAAAAGAAGGAACATAATGAAGGGTTTGGTAATGAAATCTCACACACACACACACACACACACACACACACACACACACACACACCTCTGGGATGTAAGGTTTAGGAAGAGGACTGAACTGAAGGAAGCAGTGAGGTGTGAAGCTGAGTATCATCATTGGTGCACAGTAGAAGAGTGTGAGAGCTCCAGTGTCTGTTCTCAGCCTCACAGCAAACACTGCCTGTGTGTGTGTGCGCGTGTGTGTGTGTGTGTGTGTGTCTAAGCATCTACTTGGTTTTTATATCCTTTTTTTTGAACACAGAAACCTGCGGTGTGTTTATTGTGTGTGTGTGTGTGTGTGTGTGTGTGTGTGTGTGTGTGTAATCCAGGAGCTGAAAGGTTTGGTGTGGTGATTGAGGCTGAGGTGAAGCATCGCGTTAATTAGCTGCATTAATAATTGTGTCAGTGGGAGGTCCTTACAAGGATAGTAACACAAACGTGTGTGTGTGTGTGTGTGTGTGTGTGTGTGTGTAAGAGACAGAGAAGAGGGAGAGCGCGTGTGAGAAGCAGCCAGTTCAGTCTGCTCTCAGAAATGGCGTCTTTAGGAGCCAAATCCCTGAAAGAAATCTATTTTTAAACAGAACATTGCATTGTTGAGTTTGTTTGAATCCTGATCTGCAGCAGCTCGCTGTGCACGCGCATCACCTGCCTCATGCTGTTCAGGGGGAGAGAGAGAGAGAGAGGAGAGAGAGGGGGAGAGAGAGGGAGACAGAGAGAGAGGAAGAGAGAAGGAGACAGGGGGAGAGGGAGAGAGAGAGGGGGAGAGAGAGACAGAGGAGAGAGTGAGAGGGAGAGAGAGGGGGGGGAGAGAGAG
>NC_083588.1:66820320-66941967 GCF_027579695.1 Neoarius graeffei | reverse complement strand
TTAGGCCGTGATGAAACATGCTGATGTATTAAATGAATATGAAATGAAGTGAAATAATTTCAGGCTCCAGGTCTCTGACAGTGGATTTTTCCAGCATTTATTCAAATACGACAGCAACACGTGTGAGTTAACCTCCTGTAGAGATATAACTTTAACCTGATAATTCCACAATGCAAGGCGTATCCGTAGAGGAAAATCCCACAGCAATCCAGAAATCAAGTTTTTGGATTGTAAAAAGGCATTTCACATCTGATTTCTCTTTGTTTGTTTTGTGATATAAAGATCGCCATTCAGTCCTGTGTGATGGGGCGTGCACGCATGTTTACATATTCCACTTGACTGTGGAGAGCTGTACAAGGTTCCACGGACCCACCACACACTGAATGTGTCTAATGGAGATTAATGGGAACAGTTGAGTTTCCCTTCAGCCCGTAAACATGTTGCACCTGTGAGGAGGGATTGCAATCCATTAAATTAGGAGCATGTCTTTACAGTGGATTTAATAGAGCTTTCTATTTCAGCCTATAATTTATCTCCTCTTGCTTTCATGCATGTCACATACTCATAATTTCTTTCTCTCCCTCTCTGCTCAGCAGCTTGAGGTATATTATTCCACTGGTTCATTTGAAGCTGGAGGAGACATGGAGTAAATAATTGGCTAAAGGTGTGGGCCAAAGGTGCTGAAGCTTAGAAATAAGTGGTGCTGGAGACTGTAGAAGAAAGGTGTAATGCAGCAAGTACACTAGAACAGTGGATCCTTGAACAAGGGCTGACTTGGGTGATGATTACCCACTGGAGAAGTGTGTGTGTGTGTGTCGGACAGACAGAACTGAAGAAGCGCAAACATGCATGGAATCACCTGAAGAGCAAGTGAACCATGATAGAGGAATGCCACAAAAGGGAAATGAAAGGAATTGGTTTGAAAATGAAAGAAAGAAAGAAAGAAAGAAAGAAAGAAAGAAAGAAAGAAAGAAAGAAAGAAAGCATTGTGTGTGTGTGTGTGTGTGTGTGTGTGTGTAGGGCGACATCCATCAATTTCTCTTGTTCCTCCAGGAATCCATCTCTTACTCCTTCTGGGTCTGTGGTTCATCTCTTTGGGATTAACACCTAATTAAGGACCAATTTCTATCAAACCTCATGTCAATCTTAAGGAATGTGACACCATGACGGTCTCTTTGATCTTGCAAGAGATGTCACAAGCTTTAGAGAAAAATTATTTTAATGTACGGTACATGAATGCTGATGATTGTGAGCAGTGAGGTTGGTTCTGAAGGAGAGACCGGGTTCGGTTGCTGGAGAGGCATCTGACTAACTGATTGGGAGTCTCATTGAATTTTAGGCTACGTTTACATTAGACCGTATCTGTCTCGTTTTCTTCGCAGATGCACTGTCCGTTTACATTAAGCCACCTGGAAACGCCGGGAAACGGGAATCCGCCAGCGTCCACGTATTCAATCCAGATCGTGTCAGCTCCGGTGCTGTGTAAACATTGAGATACGCGGATACGCTGTGCTGAGCTCTAGCTGGCGTCTCATTGGACAACGTCACTGTGACATCCACCTTCCTGATTCGCTGGCGTTGGTCATGTGACGCGACTGCTGAAAAACGGCGCGGACTTCCGCCTTGTATCACCTTTCATTAAAGAGTATAAAAGTATGAAAATACTGCAAATACTGATGCAAATACTGCCCATTGTGTAGTTATGATTGTCTTTAGGCTTGCCATCCTTCCACTTGCAAGTGGTAAGTGATATGCGCTGGGATCACACACACAGCGCCTCAGTCCCGAATCACAGCTTGTGTACTTCACTCGCGTGCTCTGTGAGCTGCGCAAGGCCGGAGTGCGCACCCTCCAGAGGGCACTCGCTGTTCAGGGCGGAGTGATTTGGAGCGCAGGATGCCTGCGGAGCCGAGCGTATCCGTGTATTGGTGTTGCTGTGTGCACGCGAATCGTGTATTGGTGTTGCTGTGTGCACACTAATCGTTTTAAAAACGTTAATCTGATGATCCGCTGATACGGTCTAATGTAAACATGGGCTTAGTATGTCCTTTGAAAATTTTGATTTGTTCTTCCTTCCATAAAAATTAACATCAGGTTCTTTTGCTTTTGTTGCCAAAATAAAGAACTCTTCACTGCCTTCCTTGGCTGCATATCTTAAATTCGAAATCCAAATCAGAGATATTTAAATGTCTTAAGCAGTGGTTTTGTATTAATGACTGCAAACAACACACACAATTCTCTAGAGCCATGATGATATTTATGCGGTTATTGGATAAACCAGTGAGGTTGTGCATGAGTGAGATGTGTGCTCTTTTGCTTGTGTGTTTAACCATTTAATTCAGTTAATTAGAGTTTTTTTCTAGCTAATTACACAAAACCCCTGCCTCTGAGACAAGGGTGCGTTTGAACGATACGGACAAGCTCTCAGATGCTATCCCCCGAGCGTGAGCTTCGGTTATTCCTACTTTTTGCACAGATGCCAAGTGGATAATAATTGAAATTTATTTTTGTGTTTTCTCTTCACAGAATAATGAATGGCAGGATACGGCAGGAACATATGTACATGTCTTTGGAATGTTTTTATTGTGATTTTTTTTTTCTTATTTTCACGAAAAGTAGAATGAAATGACACAAGTGTAAACTCGCTTATTTTTCTCTGTTGGTTTAAAGATAGACTGTCTGGTTCTGCGTTCTGCTGCTCATATTGAATGACACCCACCCCCTCACCACGTGTTCGCTCGGTGTGTGGCGTCTGTGGCTTCCCACACTGGCCTCTGAGTGAAGCGATCCACGCTAACAGAGCTGTACTCCCATTAAGAGCCTGTTGAGGAAGGGGGTTACCAAGGCAATTCAGTCACAAGAGAGCTTTTATCAATGAGAGCTCTGTCTCACCTCAGCAACATCCTAGCTGCTATTGTCAGCTCAACTGCCCACTCTTATGAAAGGGAACAACAGTCTGTAGAGCTGCCGAAAGACAGCTCATTTGCTGAGCTGTGTCCAATCAGAGCGAACAGCTGGGTTTACGTTTACAGCAGAGGAAGAAGTACAGAGAATGTGGATGACTGATAAAAATGTACAATCATAGCATGGCTTTGTTTTTGTATTAAATATTTTACTGGTTCTTTTTGCTATGCCTCCCTAAATGTGCATACAATCTAAAAATATAATTTAATATACTATGGTGTCACAGTAAATGTTCTGGAATTATGTGGAACACTTGATTATTGATACATGTGTGAACACAATCCAGAGGCAAGTGTTTAATGGTGCACTGGAGATGCTGAAAACAGGTCTTGAGATTTTGACATTCTTCGCCTGAAGGACTGAGTGTGTACGAGGATAATGAGCATGTGCATTGTTGTAGTGGAGACTGGACAGAGTCGGATCCTGAGGCTGTTTGGGAGAGGGAGGATATGGAAGTGAATAGGCTGATTAAACATCTAATCTGTGTGTGTGGCTCAACTGAGCAGGGTATAATGTACAGCAAGAGCAGCTGATATTCTACCGCGGGATTTACGGAATAGTACAGCTCAACAGACCTGGACTCTGTACGATGTTAAATGACTGGTTTGTGTATTAACACATAACAGTATTCAAAACTACATGGACTATAGCTTAAGGACTAATTGTATGCAAAGATCTTTTGTTTGTAAATTCTCCACTCTCCTACTCTCATTCTCTTTTTGTTCTATTTCCTCTTTCACCTGTGTTGTCAGTCTGATGTATGGGAGCTCCAGATCCTCCCATCCGGACTCCGAATTACTGCATCGTCAAGCTTATGCCACACCACACCCCCTGCAGGGCTATGCTACTAATCACCACCCAGGCAGCTCTGGACAGGCCGGGGCATGGGGGGCTGCAGGCCGGAGCTTAGGTGAGGACAATGGAACTTTAAAAAAAAAAAAATATTAAAAATGTCTTTTAAAAATATGTTCATCTTTTTAAAAATGTGTTTGTATGTCCATATTGAATCAAACTGTTTGCTGAGTTGTTCCTCTGATGACATATTTTTAAAATGGTTTTGTTAATTTTAGCTGCGAATGATACTTCACATTGAACACTGGTTACATATTATTAGCAGGTCGATATATACTATGACTTCTTTTATAGGGCTTTCGGGTTTGTTTGATGCTGGGTTACATCATGCTAGCCCCTCAGGGCCTGATGCTTCAGTCATGAACCTGATCTCTGCTTTGGAATCCCGAGGTCCACAGCCTCCCCCATCTGCCTCCTCCCTCCTTTCTCAGTTCCGTACCCCGTCATGGCAGACTGGTAAGCACCCAACGATGCATAATTTTTCTGTCCTATACAGGATGGTATATGATGCAGATTAATATTCCTGCAGATGTTGATTTGGTTTTATCTGTCTCCCTCTTTGTAGCAATGCATACCCCAGCCCCTGCTGAGCTCTTCATCTCCAGTGCTTTGCCTGGATCTAGCTCATTCCCTTCTTCCTCTGCTCTGTCAGCATACCAGCACCCTGCCTCCTTCTCTGGGCGTTCATTCTCCGGGGTGACGCCATCACTGTCCCTCCATGATACGCCTACATTCAGCCCTACCTCCAATGGCCTCCTATCACCCCATGATCCTTTACTGCACATAAAAACACCATCCCAATCCAGCCTGGGCTTTGACCGTCTTCTCTCATCACAAAGTGCAGCAGCATACAGAGGAGCACAGGAGCCCTCAAGTGGTCCTCAGACTCAAGCACCTACATCATCCTCTGCCCGCCACTTACCTCCCCCTCAATTTAACCTGCTCTCCTCCCAGCTTCAAGAGCAGTCCACCCATCTGTACAATGCTTCTGTATTCTCTTCAACACCTGCACCTTCACAACCACCTACCCCACAGGAAAGAGCAGTTCCAAGGCAAGACAGTGTGATTAAGCACTACCAGAGACCTTCCCCTTCACAGTCCCAGTTGCCCTCATCCACATCGCATCCTCTGCAACATTATCTTAGCTGTGGAGCATCAGGCTACCAGCAGATATCACATCATCGGCATGGTGGAATGAACTGTAGCCCCATTGGTGACCAGAGCCCCTCATCTGACCCCAAGCCCTCACCTCGTTCAGACCAAGTGTACCGCCCCATAGTTCAGCCCCCATATAGCTCTTCCTCGACATCCTCATCAGCTGCCTCTGGTGGTAGTGTTGGGAAATCAGGAAAGAGTTCTAGTTCAAGCAGTGGCTATTCATCCTCTAGCTCTTCTTCATCCAGAACTCCTCACACACCTCCCTCAGCTTCCTCTACAACTTCATCCTCCTCCACCTCCTCAAACTCGAGTGCTTCATCTAGCACCCCCTCTGCTCCTTCGAGGCAGCAACCACCTCCCCAGTCTGCACCACAACCCCCTCCGCCACCTCCTCCACCACTCCCTGTTTCCTCCTCTGCAACACAACAGCCTCCTCCTAAACCCTGCCTTTCCACTTATGGCTCTCCTGTGGCTCCTGTTAAATCCAACTCTGGTCACCCTGGCCAAACCCCACCACAACAACACTCACAGTCATATTCGCCAAGTCAACCTCCACCATCCCATCTCTCCCAGCCTTATGGGGGGTTCAGTTCTCCCCAGACCCAGGAAGTTAGCTCTGGTCCTGGGGGATCAGGAAAAGGGTTTGGGGGTCTTGGAGCGACAGGGCGTTCATTTTCAGGGGAGGGGGTATATGGTTCTGAATCAGGATATGGTTCTTTACCACCCTCACTTGGAGGAGCAGGAAGCCCTTCAATGGGCTATGATGGTACAGGACATTCACCTGCCCTAATTGGATCTGGAGGTGGCACTGGTTCAACAAGTAGTGGTACTGGCTCAACAGGAGGTAGTTCAGCAGTGAATAGCAGTAATAGTGTTGCAAATGGTGGGGCTGGAGGATCATACCACCTTCCTGATTCCAGTCCTTCACCTTCAATTAACTCTGCAATCATTAGACCTGGACTGCACTCCCCTGCACCCACTCACCCTGCACAATCTCCAGGAGGAACTGGGGGTAATAAGTACCTATCATCAGTTCTCTCTCCCAATTTTTTAGGTTCTCCGCAGGGTTACTCAGACACACGGGCACCACCACAACAGGCACAGCCTTATCATTCTGTACCACACAAGAGCAAGTCAGAGACTGATATGCTTGGCATTGAACGATCTCAAGAGGAGGATGAAGATGATGATGATGATGATGATGATGATTTTCTAATACAGCACCTTTTGCACTCCCAAAGCCCAGCACCCCTTCCATCTCAGCACCACACTCCACAACAGCCACCACAGGTGACGTCCCAGCAGCAGTCAGCACAGCCACAATCTATGTCGCAAAGTAGAGAAGAAACAAAGGGAATATCTGCCTATGAACTGAACAAGGCATCTGAGGAACGCTACCAACTACAGAGTGTCATTCGCACCAATAATGCCACTAATAATGTGGGACCAGGAACAGCAAACACTGCTGGACAGGGAACTGGTCCAGGACCTGGACAAGAGAGTCAGCTGGAAATCTCTCTAAAGAAGCAGCAAACAAAAACAGACAGGACAGTATCAGGAGCTGGGGCAAATGGAGGACGAGGAGGAATTGATTCACTTGCTCACTCCCACCAGCATGCTCCGCACACTCACCAACATGACTCCCTTGGTTCAGTGGTCCATTATGGGAGAGGGGACTCCTATGCCCACCAGACACACCAACATCACCCTTCTCACTCTTCACACCCACAGCACTCCCAACATCCACAGCACTCTCACCCTCATTCCTTGTCTCATGCCCATGTGGAGGTCAAGAAAGCTACAGATTCATCAGAACTACCCTACATACGAAAACCTCCAGACTTGCAAAGGTCCCAAACTTCCCTGTCCCACATGGATTCACCACCCGACCAGACTCAGCAACCTCATCTTCTACAGTCTGTCCTTTCTCACTCCACACATAACAAGATGGACACTCAACAGGTCCCCCAACCAACACCACACCCAATGAGTCAGCAGGCGTTAATGGGACCAAGTGGAGGCCTTGGAACTGGAAGTGGTGGGAGTGTGGAAACCCAGTCACAGGCCTCTCAGCTTCAACTCCAACTCCAATCCCAGTCAATGGAGGCTCACTATGGATGTGAGGCACAGCGAAACCAAAGTCAGTCAAGTCAGAATTCAGTCTCGCAACTTGAAATGCTTGAACGATCACTCTCTAGAACAAACAGTCGTGAAGGCACAGGGCCCACTGAGAGGATTGTTGGTGGAGATGGAAGTGGTAATGACCATCAAAGACCACAGCAACAGCTACAGCAGCAAAGGATGCCTTCACATCACCAGACTCACCATTCTCAACAAACACCTCCAGAGCTCCATGATTTCCTAAATGAGTCAAATTTGAGCATGTCTGCCCCATCTCATCTGCATCACATGGCTTCTCACCATGGACACCCTCATTCCCACCACCAACCACAGTCCCACCCTCATCACCAACACTCCCACCAGCACTCTCACCACATGCCAACCAACACTGGACCAATGCAACCCCAGGCCCAGTCCAGGGAACCAGAGCCCCAGCTTCCCCAGCAACAGCTAGATCAACTTAAAGAGCACCAGTTTGACACTGAAAGTTCTGTTGTGAAAACTACACAGAATCAGGGACAGAGCCAACAGCAGCAGCAGAGGTTTGTGCCTCTGACCTCCATCTGTTTCCCTGACTCACTTCTCCAAGATGAGGATCGATCATTTTTTCCAGCAATGGAGGACATGTTTTGTTCTGAGGACTATAAACCAAGCTGTGCAGGTGGAACAGGTGCAGGACAAGGAGATCAGGATATTGTGTCTGAAACACGTGTAAATGTTCAAGATGGAATAGAGTCAGTTAAGGCAGGTGGAGGGGCAGGTGGATATGATATGATGGGCCACCATGGTGACCCGGGTTATGGGCAGTACTGTCACAGTCTTTCTGAATCTGGCAATGGGACCATGCATCTAGATTTGGACTCATTGAAAACTCATGAACTCCCATCTACTGTGAATACAGAGCAACTGGGCCTGATTCAGTCTCCGGCACCAGGCATGGGAATGGGTGGAACAGGGTCTAGTGTAGATGGAACAGGGAACAAAATTATGGGAAATTCTGGTGTAGGAAGTGGTTCTGGAACAGGTGGACTGACCTCACCCATCTTCTGTTCCTCTAGACCCAAAAAACTGCTGAAGACCAGCTCTTTCCACCTTCTAAAACAACGGCGGGACCCCAATTCCCAGCCACAGACAAAGAAAACTTATGCCCAAGAATATGAATTTGAAGATGATGAAGATAAAGCAGACGTTCCTGCTGACATCCGACTGAATAGCAGGCGACTCCCGGATTTGCTTCCTGATCTGGTGTCTAGCTGCAGAAAGTCCAGTGGTGGTTCAGGGGTTGGCAGTCTAAGTCCCCTAATGGGTGACTTGGATTTCTGCAACCCCCCAGGGTACTCGTCACTTGGACCTCCTCCACAGCTCCTTCCCCATGATGGGCCAAAGAAGAGAGGTAGAAAGCCCACCAAACCCAAACGAGAAGGCCCTCCTAGGCCTAGGGGAAGACCGCGTATTCGTCCACTTCCGGAACCTCCTTATTGCAGGGGGCTGATGGGACATGGTGCTGGAGAGAGCCGAAGGGGTCGTGGTCGAGGAAGGGGTCGTGGCAGGAAAGATGATCTCGTGTTGGAGATGCATAGAGACATTAACAAAGGACAGAATTACCATCAACAGTCTCATCAACAAGCACCTCATCTCCATCACCAGCAACAGCTTCAACAGCAACATCCACAACAGCAGCACTTACAGCAACATCAACATCTGCACCACCATTCACAACCACAGCAGCACCTCCACCCACAGCAGCAACACATGCACCAACAGCAGCACCTACACACACAACACCATCAGCACTTACATCAACAGCAAACACAACATCAGCCTCAACAGCAGTATCAGGAACCCGTCAAACCGATTAAAGTGAGTTGTGGGTGGTAAAAGAGAGCAACTGGACTTAAAATTTAGTTTTAAAATTTAACATAACTGGATTTTTTCATAGCAATATACCATTAATCTGTTTTCCCACTTCTAGATAAAGCTATCTCTTCCCACCATGCCTTCATCTGAATCCCTCCTGAGGACAGACTCCTTGTCGAGCATAGACCCAGTTCTGTCTGATGGCTCGGTTGGATCTGCACCATCTCTTGGTCTGAGCCCTGGACCCACATCTGCACTGGACATGAACAGAACTGATATGAACTGTGGTCAGGATAAGATGAAACAGAAGGATGAAGAGGTAAAAAATACAAGGAATATACAATCTTTAAAGAGATTACTTGAAATATTAAAGAAAAATATGCTGCCAGGTATTAATATTTGTTATTGAGAACTTTTTTTTTTTTTTTAATTTAGACTTCTCAAAGTAGTTTGAGTCAATGACGATCTTCACATGCTGAACCCTGTGGAAAATAAAAATGGGTACTAGCACATTATTTGTTGTTGTTGAAAGGTGTAAGGATATTAAAATGTTTTGTAAACTATTTTATATTACCAACCCTTTGTTAGATGCTATATATTGGCTGTTTGATAGCACTATACAAGTGTCACGAAACCTTATCTACATCAGTAATTTACCATTTTGTGCAAGAAGGGTTTCGTGTCGTAGCATAAATTAATTTCTATTTATTACTGCAGTGCTCAAAAAATAATGCTCAGAGAAATGATTTGTCTTCTCTTGCTCACATGATCAATTCAAGATGCATTAGTCCTCATTTTTTACAGAGATTATGTAAATACAGAAATATTAGTTATCATAAATGTATTAATGGAAAAAAAAGAATCTTTTTCATGCTGTGTATGCACATGTAGAATTTGTGCTTTCCGTTCTTTTATAAAGGTCCACAATGCTGAAACTTTAATCATACAATCTCTTTCTCTATGCCTTTGTGTACAGTTGTACTTGTGAAATTGTTCCTGTTGCCTCAGCAACAGGTAACCTCAGAAGAGAAGGAAGGAAGGAAGAAAAAACAGGGGATGTAATGTGGATACCTTTAGTTATTGCATATGTAATGTGGTGATATCTGTGGATTTTCCCCAGATGTCTTGGGAGAGAGACATGGACGAACAGTTGACCCCAGAAGCATGGGCCACCATGCAAAAGCTGTCCAGCTCAGTAAGGCACATCTTCATTATTTTGAGATTTGTTGGAGAAATTCATGATGTGCATGAAATAATACTGTCAGAAAGAATCTAGGTAATTTATGTATAAGGACTATGAGGCGATGTCTTACAGACCAGAAAACTGCGTGTGTTTATCTCAGAGGGAATGCATTGTCCTCAGTGTGCTGGTGCGTTTAGTTCCACTAGAGGGAGCAGTGTAGTCTGAGCGTGAAATGATTGACAGCCTGCCATGATCTATCTGTCCTTAAAAAAAAAAACGCAATAAAAGAAGGGGAGAGAGCTGGCTGTTGCCAGGGTAGCTGTTGCCACGGTTACTCATTCAAAGTAACCGCCATCCAGCCCCCCTGCTGTACTACCTCCCGTTAGACACACCTAATATACAGCACCATGCAAAAGTATTCAGACTCTTCACCAATTTTCTTATTTTGCCAGATTAATGAATTGCCTAGAATTTTGTTGCCTCCATGATAATTTAATTTTGGACCACTATGATTCAAAATAAATAATTTAATGTGTTGTTTTATAGTACAAATTATTTGAAGGAAAATTAAATTAAATATACTGTAGCACAAGTATAACTATGTTCCTAAATGCCTGAAGAAGGACACAGTGGCCTTTGGATTGGTCATTCTAGATGGACATAAAAATGCCACAGTAAACTACCAATTATTTGGGCACTTAATCTGCAGGACAGCTGTGAAGCTGATGACTAAAGAGCATTCCATTTAAGGCAATAAAATCAAATATTAATGAGGAACAAGTACAACCATTATCCAAGTGTGTTGGTATCCTGGTGAGCATTGTTGATCGAACAACCAGGGAGTGGAAACTACTCAAACCACCAAGACACTGCCTTGAAAACCCCATCTGTTAAATTCCGTGTAAGAAAGCAAGACTCCGAAGCAAGAGCGCGGGCAGGGAAAAAGTGCACCACTCAACGAAAAGCTAGGGCTGGATGAGAGTGTGGCACAAAAGAAGCCAGTAATCGTGTAAAACCATTCTGTAACTGGGCAAAAATCACTGCACTGTTGCATAAGATTCTGTGGTCAGATATCTGACAAAATGAAGATGTACCATATATCCTTAACCAAAAATCAAACAATATACAGTATATACAATTCACAATTAAAGCTGCGCGCACACATTAAAAACAGCCATTTGTTAAAATAAATAGATAAAGAAATAAAAACCGTATGACAGCAGTGGGTGCAATGTGCTGCTTTGCATCAGCAGGTGTCGTGTTAAAGAAAGCAGAATGGATGGTACACAATCCATGCACACACTGCAAGAGAACCTGTTTCAGACTGCTAGGACACCTGAGCAAATATTACTGGAAGAAGAAGCTGCTAATTGGTGGAGGAATTGTTTGCAAGTGACTGTAATGGGAATTCATAACGGCGCGAACAGTTCTGATCATTCCACATCTAAAATTCATTTATAAGTTTGATTGTTGCTGAGTGGTGCAACAATCTAACGTGTTCCTCTGACGTTTGGAGATCAGCTGTTTGAAGCATAGCCGTTTGTGGCAGCTAGAGCAGGAAAGCATGATTCCCTCTGGTTGGCAGTTGGAGCAACATGAACCTGTTGGGTCTGTTAGCACTAGAACTTTCTTGTCTAGAAGTTCAGCACTTCGTGTACCTGACGTTTGCACTTGTTGCATGTCGCTCTGGATAAGAGCGTCTACTAAATACCATGTAATGTAATGTCAGCTCAATTAAATGGAATAGGGCAGTTAGTCCTATCAATTCATGGCAGTTTGAAAAGACACAGTGCCTGACTTTATCTTGGATGAATGCTTAGTTAGACTTAACTCTCTTCAGATTTGATTTGCATGTGGGAACTAGCCATGACTAAACTGTGAGAAATTCTTTCTATTCTCTCAATATTTTTCATCCATGTTTCATGAATACATGAATATTGTTCACTGAATCCACTCTTCCTTCCCTTCCTCCCTTGATCCCCCTCTCTCAGACAGATGACAAGCCATCAGAACTGAAGTCTCGCTTCATCACTTCCTTTCTGGACTTTCTAAAAACAGAAAAGAAGCCTCCATCCGGTCCGCTCCACATGGACGGATCTAGCCCTGTACATGAGCCCTCTGTAAAGGGAGGGCTTCGTCCCTTATCGCCACCTCCACCCCCACCTCCAACTCCTCCGCCATTTGGTGAGACTGAGGGAGAAGGAGGTCTCGCACTGAGCAACTGCCCTTCACCATGCAAACGCCTGGATGAGGAACTCAAGAGAAACTTGGAGACACTGCCATCCTTCTCCTCCGACGAAGAAGATTCTGTAAGCAAGAACCAGGACCTTCAGAAGAGCATCTCCTCAGCCATCTCCGCCCTCTACGACACACCCCACAGCTTGGCTGCCCTCCCACCCCCTCCCACACCATCTCCACCCCCTTCACAGGCCCCACCCCTTGATACACCTCCACCACCTGCTGATTCAGAGACTTTCCCAGACCTGGAGACTCGCATGATGACCCATGAGCTTCATACACACACTGAGCTGAACTTACAGGAGAGGACACACACTCCAGAGGAGGATGACGAACCCATAGAGGACGAGGGCCTGGAGGAGCTAGAGCAGGAAAGAATGCAGGAAGAGGAAGATAAAGAGGATGAGTTAGAGGAAGATGGAGGAGAACAAGAGAACATGGTGCAGAGTAGAAGAGAGGACATGGAGAAAGAGGAGGATGCTGAAGAGACGGAGTACTGTGCTGTCGATGCTCACAAAGTTGATGGTAAGTGCAGATGTTTCAGATTTATGCTGTTTGTGATTGTATATATCTGAACAGTTTGAGAGTTCAAGTCTAGAATTCAGAGATGGAGCTCAGCAAATCAGATTCATAAATGTCCACCCAACCATGATACAGTACAGGTAAAATTCTAAACATAAGCGCACACTGTGCTGCAGTGTGTTTAAATTTTTTTTTAAATCACATTTTTACAAAGTTAAATTTTATTTATTTATTTATTTATTTATTTAAGTCAATTCAGTGTCATCAAACAGGAAAATTACCAAACTGCATTTATACCATTATACCATAACTGCAATATACCAAAATATATTACATAGACCCGAGTGTTTTACTGGGAAATACACCACCCATATTTTTTTTCCATCCAAGCTTTTGGAGAACCAAAACTGAGACAAAAATATCTCTACGTCACTCGTGAGGAAATCGATCTTTTGATCAATTTGGGTCCTTTTTGTTTGTGAATGTGTCAATATAATAAAAAGAAAATTGCATGTTGGCTTGAAGATACGAAGTTTATCTTGTGTTGAAAATTTTTCATATGAAATACATTGTGGATCTGAGTGACATATTTCCCGATATTTCACTCCGATGACGTCACTCCCAGTGTTTTCCCGCTGACTAGACATGCATTGTCAAAATGGCGAACTGGTTAAAAATGAAAATTCTTTTGATTAACTTGCGGGGGGGGTTTGTGTGGATGTGTCCATATAATACAAAGAATATTACATGGTGGTGCAAAGATATGAAGTTTATTTTCTTGTGTTGAACGAATGAAAATATTTTCACTTCACTCACAGGTGAATCCATTCACCACTTGAAGATAAACTTCATATCTTCGCTCCACCATGTAATATCCTCGATATATTCATTCATCTAACAAAGTACTACATAATACAGGGGAATATATTAACGGATTCCAGTCTGACCAACTGGAGAGAGACAGCTACAATTTGTTCAGGATACAGTCCACATACAAGACGAATGAAATGATGAGGTGTAAACTTTGTCTTAGTCCTGTTTCTGTAACACCCTTGTGAGTGACTAAAAACATGAATGAAATAAAAAGTTGAATATTTTTAGCAGCTTGATGTAGTTGAAATAGTTTCCAGCATGTTGCATATAACTGATAACAAGAGACTGAATTACATTTAAGCTACTGATTGGTGGAATGGAAGAGCAGCTCTTTCCTATTTTAGATCTGATTTTGTGTGTTTTTGCCAAATTAGAGCTGTATTTCTTCTGCCTATAGTGAAGTCATGTGCATATTGTCTGTTATTGTGCTGTCTAAACAATGTAATTACAGTGAGGAAAAACTAAGATTAGAATCTGATAATCATAGCTGTTTTTTGTTTTGTTTCATTAATTTAAATCATCAAATTTGTATCGCTGTTTATCATTGCACAATATATTGCTACATGCCTACCTCAGACTGTTACAAAGCACTGACATTGGAGAGTCCTTCAATAAATGGTAAATAAAACTTCACATCAACAATTGTATGCTCTTCTCCGAGTGCTAAGTTATGTGGAGTGTCTGTGTTGTATGCACAAGTCCCTATGAATGATTTGTTGCTATAGAAATGATAATGTGTGTGACAACTGTCAGAGCTGTGCGGTTATAGATAATTAATCCACGCCTTCAGATTTGAGAATTCCACAGCATTGTGGCAGAATATGCTATAAGAGCTTATAATATTTTATAAGCAGTATTTCTGTATTCAGGGGTGTTTCATGGTCTTTGTTGGTTATGTGTTTGGACCCACATTAACCCTCTGCTATATTTGTTATTCATCCTCCCCTTTTCCAGATTCTTCATCTGAGCCTCCTCTTGCTCCTGCACCACCCTCTCCTCCATCTCTTTCTCCCTCTCCTCCCACCTCCTCCTCCCCATCACCTCTTCCTCCTCCTCTTCTCTCTGTTCCCTCACCTCTTCCTGCTGTGGAGGAGGGCAGCCCACCACCACAGCCACACCCACCACCTCAGCCGGCTCCGCTGCTCCATCAGTCTCTCCCTCCGAGTCCTTCTCCTCCAGCTCTCCCCTCCCCGTCTCCTCCTCCTCCAACACTTCCTCCATCTGCCACTCCTCCACCGTCCTCCTCCCCGCCTCTGCACATGGAGTTACCCCACCCGTCGCCTCCCTCACCTCCAACTCCTGAGGATGCCCCCACCCCTCAGATCACCTCCCTCCACCTGGCTAAGAAGCAGGACAATGCAGCCATTGCTGGAGAGAGCGAGGAGGAGGACAGTGAGAGTGGCGGCGAGGGCATTTTCAGAGAGAGGGACGAGTTTGTGGTGCGCACAGAGGACATCGGCACGCTCAAGGTAAACATGCATCGACATCTGTTAACATCTGTTACCGTCATCATCCATTACTGCTGGGGATTTAAATTAGCAGTGTGTATGACACTGTATGCTTGTAATGGGCTGTACTTGGTCTCCTGTCTTCCCTCATTTTCTCTCTCTCTCTCTCTCTCTCTCTCTCTCTCTCTCTCTGTCTCTCTCTCATTATTATCTCTTTCCTTACCTTTCTTTCCTCTCGCTCCTCTATTTCTTTCTGTGTTTATTTTCCCTTCTTTTTCTTTCTCTAACTTTTCTGCATCTCTGTCTCTGCCTCTTTCCTGTTTTCCCTCTTTCTGTGCTTTCATCTCTCCCTTATGCTACACTTTCACAATTGTTTCTCCTTTATTCCTCTCTCTACTACTTTTCTCTTATCTCTTTTTATAACCTCAATCATATTCGAACCCTCCCTCTCATTCTATTTCTTTCTTTTTTCTGCCTCTTAATTTTTCTTTTGTTTCCCTTCTTTTCCTTGTTTTCTTGCTTTCTCTCTAACTCAATCTCTTTCCATCTTTCTCTTCTTTCTTCCTCTCATTTTCTCCCTATTTTACATCACTATCTCTTTTCTCGGCGGCACGGTGGTGTAGTGGTTAGCACTGTTGCCTCACAGCAAGAAGGTCCGGGTTCGAGCCCCATGGCCAGCGAGGGCCTTTCTGTGCGGAGTTTGCATGTTCTCCCCGTGTCCGCGTGGGTTTCCTCCGGGTGCTCCGGTTTCCCCCACAGTCCAAAGACATGCAGGTTAGGTTAACTGGTGACTCTAAATTGAGCGTAGGTGTGAATGTGAGTGTGAATGGTTGTCTGTGTCTATGTGTCAGCCCTGTGATGACCTGGCGACTTGTCCAGGGTGAACCCTGCCTTTCGCCCGTAGTCAGCTGGGATGGGCTCCAGCTTGCCTGCGACCCTGTAGAAGGATAAAGCGGCTACAGATAATGAGATGAGATGAGATCTCTTTTCTCTCCATCACCTCTCCATCACCTTTTCTCTCTATCTCTCCATCACCTCCAACTCTCTCCCTTTCCCATTGTTCTTCTATCCCATGTTATCTTCTCTTTCTCCCTTTATTCTTCTCTCTCAGCTCCTTTCCTTCTGTCTTCTCATTTCATTTTCTCTACATGTTTTCCCTTCTTTTACTCTCTCCCACTTTCCCACCTCTCTCAGCTTCGTTCCATCTTTCTATTCTTTATTCCATGCTGACTTTCTCTGTTTTACTGCCATCTCTTCCTCTGTAACTCGAACTCTGCTTCTCTATCTTTCTTTCTCTCCCTCCTCACCTGTTCATCTCTCTCTCCTCTCGCCTTCTAGCTGGCTCTGCAGACAGGACGAGAGCCTCCTCCAATCTGGAGAGTGCAAAAAGCTCTGCTGCAGAAATTCGCACCTGAGATTAAGGATGGCCAGCGGCAGTTCTGTGCCACCAGCAATGTGAGTTGTTCCTTTTTAATGACCTCCTCCATCATTCCGAGAGCTTCTCATCTTCTGGTTGCTCCTCTGTTTCTGCCAGCTGTGAAGTGAGTAATAAAATATATTCCTATCTTCCTCTCACTCACCTGCAGTACCTGGGCTACTTTGGAGATGCAAAGATGAGATACCAACGTCTGTATGTTAAGTTCTTGGAAAACGTGAACAAGAAGGATTATGTGAGAGTGTGTTCTCGGAAACCTTGGCACAGAGCTGGCATTGCACTCAGGTAGAAAATTAAAAACCCAAAGACACAACCTTCAGAAAGGAATAGGACATCTCATCTCATCTCATTATCTCTAGCCGCTTTATCCTTCTACAGGGTCGCAGGCGAGCTGGAGCCTATCCCAGCTGACTACGGGCGAAAGGCGGGGTTCACCCTGGACAAGTCGCCAGGTCATCACAGGGCTGACACATAGACACAGACAACCATTCACACTCACATTCACACCTACGCTCAATTTAGAGTCACCAGTTAACCTAACCTGCATGTCTTTGGACTGTGGGGGAAACCGGAGCACCCGGAGGAAACCCACGCGGACACGGGGAGAACATGCAAACTCCACACAGTAAGGCCCTCGCCGGCCACGGGGCTCGAACCCGGACCTTCTTGCTGTGAGGCGACAGCGCTAACCACTACACCACCGTGCCGCCCAGAATAGGACATCACTTCAGAAAATCCTGTCAGGTTACCTCATGATAGCCAGCTAACTTGTGTTAGAACTGAAAATATTCATTATTTATGGCAATTTATAATTCTCTGAGAGGATTTATGTCAGTTTACAGTGGTGCTTCAAAGTTTGTAAACCCTTTCGAATTTTCTATATTTCTGCATAAATATGACCTAAAACATCATCAGATTTTCACACAAGTCCTAAAAGTAGATAAAGAGAACCCAGTTAAACAAATGAGACAAAAATATTATACTTGGTCATTTATTTATTGAGGAAAATAATCCAATATTACATATCTGTGAGTGGCAAAAGTATGTGACCCTTTGCTTTCAGTATCTGGTGTGACCCCCTTGTGCAGCAATAACTGCAACTAAAGGTTTCCGGTAACTGTGTCAGTCCTGCACACCGGCTTGGAGGAATTTTAGCCCGTTCCTCTGTACAGAACAGCTTCAACTCTGGGATGTTGGTGGGTTTCCTCACATGAACTGCTCGCTTCAGGTCCTTCCACAACATTTCCATTGGATTAAGGTCAGGACTTTGACTTGGCCATTCCAAAACATTCAATTTATTCTTCTTTAACCATTCTTTGGTAGAACGACTTGTGTGCTTAGGGTCGTTGTCTTGCTGCATGACCCACCTTCTCTTGAGATTCAGTTCATGGACAGATGTCCTGACATTTTCCTTTAGAATTTGCTGGTATAATTCAGAATTCATTGTTCCGCCAACGATGGCAAGCCGTCCTGGCCCAGATGCAGCAAAACAGGCCCAAACCATGATACCACCATGTTTCACAGATGGGATAAGGTTCTGATGCTGGAATGTATTGTTTTCCTTTCTCCAAACATAACGCTTTTCATTTAAACCAAAAAGTTCTGTTTTGGTCTCATCTGTCCACAAGACATTTTTCCAATAGCCTTCTGGCTTGTCCACGTGATCTTTAGCAAACTGCAGACAAGCAGCAATGCTCTTTTTGGAGAGCAGTGGCTTTCTCCTTGCAACCCTGCCATGCACACCATTGTTGTTCAGTGTTCTCCTGATGGTGGACTCATGAACATTAGCCAATGTGAGAGAGGCCTTCAGTTGCTTAGAAGTTACCCTGGGGTCCTTTGTGACCTCACCGACTATTACACACCTTGCTCTTGGAGTAATCTTTGTTGGTCGGCCACTCATGGGGAGGGTAACAATGGTCTTGAATTTCCTCCATTTGTACACAATCTGTCTGACTGTGGATTGGTGAAGTCCGAACTCTTTAGAGATGGTTTTGTAACCTTTTCCAGCCTGATGAGCATCAACAACACTTTTTCTGAGGTCCTCAGAAATCTCCTTTGTTCGTACCATGATACAGTTCCACAAACATGTGTTGTGAAGATCAGACTTTGATAGATCCCTGTTCTTTAAATAAAACAGGGTGCCCACTCACACCTGATTGTCGTCCCATTGATTGAAAACACCTGACTCTAATTTCACCTTCAAATGAACTGCTAATCCTAGAGGTTCACATACTTTTGCCACTCACAGATATGTAATATTGGGTCATTTTCCTCAATAAATAAATGACCAATTATAATATTTTTGTCTCATTTGTTTAACTGGGTTCTCTTTATCTACTTTTAGGACTTGTGTGAAAATCTGATAATGTTTTAGGTCATATTTATGCAAAAATATAGAAAATTCTAAAGGGTTCACAAACTTTCAAGCACCACTGTACCTCAGGTTAGCCAGCTAGCTAGTGTTAGAATTGAAAATATTCATAATTTATGGCAGCTTATAAATTCTCTCAAAGAATTGACAGTTTACCTCATGTTAACCAACTAGCTTGCGTTAGCAGTGAAAATACTGAACATTTATGAATATAGAAAAAAAAATCCTGTCAGGTTACCTCATGATAGCTGCCTAACTCATGTTAGAATTGAAAATATTCATAATTTATGGCAACTTTATAATTCTCTGAGAGGATTTCTGTCAGTTTACACCAGGTTAGCCAGCTAGCTAGTGTTAGCAGTGAAAATACTGAACATTTATGAATATTAAAAAAAAAATCCAATCAGGTTAGCACGTTAGGCATGAAAGCATTACGAGTAAAGAATATGAACATTTATGAATATAACACAAAATTCTGTCAGATTATGTTATGTTAGCTTACTGGCTAAGGCTAGTCCTGACTAACTCAAAAAACCTTCTTGTACTTCATGTTAGCTTAATGTCTGGTGTTATTCGTGAAGTTATTGAACATTCTTCTCAGGTTACCTCGTTATCAGATAATACATTAAGCATTTATTAAATTACCTTAAATTCTCAGAAAATCATGTGCTGTTATTGTAATTAAAGTATTAACAGTGAAAATATGAACATTTATCAATATAAACACAAAATTCTTGTCTGGTTACCGCATGTTAGCTAGCTGGCTAGTGTTAGCAAAGAACATAACTTTATGAACATAGCTTAAATATCTTCTCCGAAATCCTGTCAGATTACCTCAGGTTAGCCACGAAATCCTCATTCTCAGGTTACACAAGCATGATTATGCACCTTTATGAACATAACACACACACACATCCTGTCAGGTTAGCTCACATTAGCTTACTTACTAGTGTTGCTAGCATGCATTTAGAATATTTATTAACAAATTCTGTTTGAAAAAAAAAGTATGTCATTAGTTTCATTACCCGCTCATGTTAGCCTGCCCACTAGCATTAAGAGTTCAAAAATCTGAGTAAAAGACAACCTGAAACTCAACCCAACATTTCTTACCTTCTTGGCTCGTGTTGGCTAGCTAGCTACATAAATACACACATACATCTAACAATGACACAGTAATGCCAAGGACTTATCATCCTTGAATATATTTCCAGATAATAACTCGGACACGCCCACATCCCCATATTTGGCTGTAGGTCATGCCTACTCATAGCCTCTCTTATTTCTTTATATGGGCTTTGTATAATGACACCCCTATTTTCATATGCTTATGTTTATATCACAGTTATCGTGTTTCTTTTATCTCTGACCAGGCGCCAATCACTCGCTAAACCGCTGCCCACCATCCGCAGTCAAACTCCGCCCCGCGTGGAACGAGAAGAGAGAGAAAAAGCAAGAGAGAGAGAGAGACAACGAGAGAGAGAGCAGCATGAACAAAGGGAGAGGGTGAAAGAGAGGGAGAGGAGAGAGAAAGAGGCAGAACAGAGGGAAAAAGAAAAGCAAGAAAAAGAGAAAGAATGGGAAATGGAAAGGGAGCGAGAGAGGGAGGAGAGGGAAAAACAGAGGGAGAAGGAACGAGAGAAACAAAAAGAGAAGGAACGAGAGAAAGAGAGAGCAAAAGAAAGAGAGAAACAACAAGAGAAGGAAAAGGAGAGAGAGCGAGAGAAACAACGAGAAAGAGAGCGTGAAAAAGAGAGGGAGAGAGAGCGAG
Source organism: Neoarius graeffei (assembly GCF_027579695.1). NCBI lineage: Eukaryota > Metazoa > Chordata > Actinopteri > Siluriformes > Ariidae > Neoarius > Neoarius graeffei. The sequence continues at coordinate 66,921,177 of NC_083588.1, read as the reverse complement.
AGAAGCAGAGAGAAAATGAAAAGAAGCTCCAAGAGAGGCAGAATCAGGAAAAGTTGGAGAGGAGAGGTGGAGCAGAGCGAGGGCGAGTGAGAGAGGAGAAGAGAGGAGGAACAGGAGGGGAGAAGAGAGTGGAGAAGGCCAGGAGCAGGACTGTGAAAGTGAAGGCGGAGCCTCCACCCAAAAAGAGGAAGAAGTGGCTGAAGGAAGTTCCCTCCTCCGAGTCAGACTCCTCCCCTTCTGCCAGTGAGGATGAAGGTGTGTGTGTGTGTGTGTGTGTGTGTGTGTGTGTGTGTGTGTGTGTGTGTGTGTGTGTGTTTTTAGTCATAATTATGTGCGTTTGTGTGTTGAACCCTTTCAGGCTCAGTGCGCAGTGTGGTCCACAGTCGAGCAATGAAGGAGATGTTCCGCAGCTACGTGGAGATGTTGGTGAGCACGGCGCTCGACCCCGACATGATCCAGGCGCTGGAGGACACCAACGGTGAGGATAGAGAGCGAATCGGGGAATAAATTAAGGGTTTTGATGTGAGGGATGGGAAGGGCAGGGTTCAGGATACAGTGAGGAAAGAAACTTGGATGAACATTTAAGTCTGTGTAAGATCAGGTATAAATGTAGTGAAGTGATAGCGAGGAGAGATTTTACTGAAGAACTGAATGCTCTCATGTACTCTAAATATTCAGATGTCCTCTCTCATGTTTCTAGATGAACTTTATCTTCCGCCCATGAGGAAGATTGACAGTATCCTGAATGAACAGAAGCGCAGATTACTGAGGAGAGTGAACATGAACACTCAGCACCAGGTACCATCATCTCCAACTCAGGGTTAGAAAAGATTATCTGCTCTTTATCTCCACTGAATCTTCCTCTGTGTGTGTGTGTGTGTGTGTGTGTGTGTGTGTGTGTGTGTGTGTGTGTGTGTGTTATACAGGAAGCTCTGCACACATATCCTCAGATGAGTGCTGATGCTCTGGAGTCCGGCATGGTGAAAGTGCGGCTCGGTGGAGAAGGATATAACCGCAAAACTCTCAACTGTGTCAAAAAGAGTCTGCCAAAGCAACAGGTAAACACCAAAAACAAGATAAACACCACGCAGCCGAGCCCAGAAACGAAGCAACAAAATAAACAGACGATGTTTAGAGCAGCTGTTAAACAAAAACTTTGAGATGCCATCACTGATGATGACTGAGGGTTGAGTGTGAGTCCATACTGAACGTTGACTGACCTCAGATCAGACTGTGGTAGCGAGTTGGACTGTTGAGTTCAACATAAATACAGTATATACACCCATGAGCCAAAAGATATGAGTGCTCACCGACGAAGCAAATAACGATGATTATCTTATAACAACAGTGCATGTCAAGGTCTGGGATGGTAAGCGAACTGGTGGTTCTCGTAGTCAATGTGTTGGATGCGGAAGAAATGGACAGGTGTAGAGACCTGAGTGACATTGACAAGGGCCAAATTATTATTTGGGGTGCTCCCAGTCAGTGGTGGTGAGAACTTCCTCACCATTATCCAAAGAGGGACAAACCACAAATCAGCTTGGGCTCCCAAGTCTCAGTAATGCGCAAGGGTGGCATGAGCTGTCCTGTGTGGTCCAAACTGACAGAAGGGTTACTGTGGCGCAAGTCACTGGAAATTTTAATCATGGTTACAGGAAGAATGTATCACAACACACAGTGTATCGCAACGTGCTGTGTATGAGGCTGTGTTGCCACAGACCATCAGAGTGCCCATGCTAACCCCTATCCACTGTCAAAAGTGCAAGGGGTACACAAGCATCAGAATTGGACCTTGGAGTAATGGAATAAGGTGACTGGGTCCAGTGCATCCCATTTTCTTTTACATCCTGTGGATGGCTGGGTATGTACACCTGGGGAAGTGATGGCACCAGGATGGTACCTTTCAGTGGTATTTCCCGACAGCAGTGGTCTCTTTCACCCTGCCACACTGCGCACAACGTTCCGGAATGATTCAATAAACATGATGAAGAGTTTACTCAACAGACTCCGATCTGATCGAGCTTCTGTGGGACGTGCTGGAACAACAACTTACAGGACTTAAAGGATCTGCTCCTCACGCCTTGGTGCCAGATATGACTTATTAAATGGTAAAATTTTTCAAACTGTAATAAAACATAATAAACTTTAGTCTTACCGTGTGCTCAGTGCTGTGATGTTGCATCGATTCATTACAGCATGATGGATTTTTATAAAAGTGCTGGTTAGCTTGTCTGTCCATGAGGCTGGTGATCTGTTGCCGTGGCGTGGCATCCGTCGTCCACAATTCAGTTAAATCGTATCTCCTCCATCAATTATCCATGGGTTTCTGTTCTGATTGTTTTGTTTGAAAGAACTCATCACTCTGCACAAAACTTGGCCGTTGTTTTGTCAAATTTTTGCTAACGAACTGCTAATTAAGTAAACTTCACGAATTTTCGGACTTATCATTAGAATTGTATCTCCTTTCATTTCTCATCCGGTTCCAGTTCTGATCGATGTTTTGGGTCGATCTTCCCTCGGGGAACAAAATGTAGTCCTTTGTTGATGTTCCTGTTGTGGAAGTTGGTCCTCTCTCACATCGTCACATTTCAGTTCTGTTTGATGTTTTGGTCATCATGGTTGTTTTGATGGCAGGCCAGGTGAGCTCCTACGCCCTTGACGTTCTGGTATTTTAGTCTAGAAAAGATAACATCTCTTTTCTCATTGCTAAGCTAAAACTGTGCAGGAGAGGATGTTGCATTACAGAAAAAACCCCAATTTTTTGTGTTAGCTCAAATTTTTCACATGAAGGGAACAATGTTGTATCAGAACATTAATGTGAGAAGTGTGATTTCGGAGCAAACTCTAGGGAGCTGATAAACACACACAGCCACCAGACGAACGATCCCTCACTGTAAAACATCCGAGCTGAACTATCAGTGAGTTCTGTTCATTTTATTCCTCTTTCTGTCCCTCAGGATCTGAAGCTGTCGACAGAGATGTGTCGGATCTACAGCCTGTACCACTCACTCCATCATTATAAATATCACACCTTTCTGCACTGCAAGAAGGAGGTACAGGAAACCTCGCATTTATTCGCATGTGCTGTGGAGAACCGTAATGCTGTACCGTGTGACGTTGTGTCCATATCGCCATGTCGTGGTGGTGTCTGAAACCATAGTGGACTCTTTTGGTCCTGTAATGCAATGAAATATGCAGTGTACCCATAATGCACCTGAGCAAATATGGAATACCCAGAATGCACTGTGTTGTTTGGTTTGATTCACACTATGATGGAAATTCCATCTTTTTACTGAATCAGATCATTTGACTCAGCTCACTAATAAAAATCGACTCTTTCGGATCACAAACGACTCATTGCTGTGTTTTTTTCCCCCCTAAACGGAATTGATTTTACAATATTTTGACCTGTCATTGTTCTTTTCTTACTCTTACAATCTTACTCTATTTTCTAATGAATGCAATACTGTACCATTACTCTCCATCGGATCTTACATCATCCAGCAGTAGTGCAGCGGCTCGTCCCTCATGTTGATTCATTCACACGGCTGAGTGTCAAACACACGACTCACCGTTCACGCTGATGTGCAGCTCAGATATTTCCAGAGAAGCATTTTGATGAATGGGACGAACAGGAAAAGGCTCATGTATGTGAGTCGATTCTCAGTGTTCACCTAAAAGAGCTGACTCAAGGAGTTGGCTCGTTTTCAAATGACTCATCAGTAATTTGCACTGAGGAATACAAAGACTTCAGACGGCAGCATCACTTCATGGCTACAGCTCATTTTTAGATTTGCTGGTTGCATTTTGCTCTTAAATGTGCAGCAGCGTTCAGTTTTTAGCTGAGAATTTGTTTAAAAAAACACAATATGGTTAACTTGCATCCATGCTAATGACATGAAGACTTTCTATTTGTTTACTTCAAATGTGTTTTTGTTTATTAATAATTTACTTTCAGTCTATAATTTTGAGTCATAGTGTTGTATGTGTCCTAATAAACAATAAATAAAAATGAAAGCGAGAACTTCCTTTTCTTCCTCCAGTGATCTTCAGAATCATGAGAAATCACAAAATTCAGAAATTCAGTTGATGCAACTTTATCCTGTGACTTGTGAAATAGTCCGAATACTTCAGAGGGGTGAATCGTAGGGCTCTAGGACTTGACGCTGGTTCTGTATTATTCTTGGACTTGATTACAACCGTATTTAATGAGGACACGTACAACACTATTCCGATGGTCTCGTTAAATATGGTTTTGATCTCGGCTGAGAGTTTGTAAAAGTAATGCACAGAGTTTGACTTGGCATCGACTCCCTAAAGACGCGATCTTGTCGTCTTGGACTTGAGAACGTCTGTCCTGAATATCGCACTAGTGAATGTGTTGAGTGAGTAAAGTGTAGATGTTTCATTAAGTGGTTAAAAGAATTCACACGTTAATGGAAAAATAAGTCGTACTTTAATTATGATTAGATTCAAAGCCAAAGTGTCGTTATCGTGGGATGAAGCAGTAGATCAGTAGATGGGTTTCTGCACAGTGTTTAAAATGTCTGTTATCTTTACACACAGATTTGTAAATGTAATATCAGTGGCACGCACGTGGCGTCCTGATGGTCGAATCACTCGTCTGTGTAACATTTCCAGTCTCCTCTGTAGGGAACAGTGTGTTTCAGAGATGGTGTCAGATCCGCTTTGTCATCTGGAGATCAAGAGTTTGGTGTTTATTATTGGACATTTAAAAATCTGTGTGTGGGGGGGGCGGGGCTTCTCCTGTCCTCATGTCCATCAGAGACACAGGAGCCAATCAGGGTCGTCTGTTCGCTCATGCACAGAGCAGGGGACTAACAGCAGTGTGGTGACCCGAGACCATGGAACGTCAGTGAAATTCAGTGACGTAGCAACAATAAGCAAAATAACCGTTGGCGATGCAAAATGGGCGGGTACCAAGTGAAACAAATCTCAACTTTTGAGGTGACGACCAATGGGAGTGATTTGTGAAACTAATTTGGTGAAACCTGTCATTTTTATTTAAAAAGATTTATCTGATTACTGATGGGAAGAATGCAATAATTTAGTTTCATGCTGCAAGGCAAGTGATCTAACCAGCTTTTTTTGTTAACTAGGCAGACAGCCTAAAACGTGCTTTAACAAAGGGTTATGGAAACCAGAAAAAGGTAGAGCTTTGATATAAAATCTCTTGGATCTGTGAGCTGAAATAAAATGAAATGCAGGTGAATTGTCACTGTTGAAGTGTCGCTCTGTCTGTCTGCATACACCAGTGAGATATTTATTGTCTTGGAGCGAATTAGCAACAGCTACGGCTGAGTCTCCAACAGGTTGAAGGCTTCATGTGTCGGAGGAAGCACCAACCTCAACTGATAGAAAGTGGAATTGTCTGTGAATAAATTGTGGAGAAAAGGCTTTAATGTCCCTCTATTACACTTGAATACATAAATAATCACAACTGGTTGTTCAACCAATCGTCCTGGAGATCATGAGCTCGAATCTTGAGGATTCCACAACCATCCACAGAGTCAAGAATCCCAGAGAGCAAAATTGGCCGAAGAGCATACTCATTCGTCCCTGCTAATCACAGCAACACTAGCCAATAATGGCCATCTGTGAGCTCAGGCAGGTAGAAGAGGGTAGATAGCGCTTTCCTCTGAGTGTGTTACTCTGCCCTGTGATGCTGCATGAGCAGCATGCGATTGGTTTCATGTGTCTCAGAGGAAGCACGTGTTGGCCTTCACCTTCCTGGATGGCTTGGTGGACAGGAATTACCACGAATAACTTGGAGAATCAGGGAGAAGTGAGGGTAAGAGGAATGCTTTGTTTTGAAGCGAGTTTGAGGCTGTACAAGTTTTAATACGGAAATAAAACAGTGGGTGCTTCTGAAAACTCACGTGAGCCTGTAACCCAGAAATCCATCGAAGTCCACCATCTTTATGCATGTGCGGGTTAATTTTATTTGTTTTATTTTATTGCAGTCAGAAGACTCTAGAAGAGAGAGGAAGGTTCTAGAGTGAACACACAGGTGCTTTATATGCAGAGGTATTTTTTTAAACTAGTGTGTATAAATTCTTGATCAAAAACTAGTTCCAAACCAGATATAAGAACAAGAAACACAAATCAAATTCCTGTATAAAAGCTGATAAATTCACACAGCTTGTTTATGGGGCAGTCAGGTGATGAGTCGAATTTGTTTTACATTAAAACATTGACATTTAAGTGTGTGATGTAACTACACATGCAATGTTTTAATGATCGAAAATTCTGTGTGTAGTGTTGTGTAAATGCGGCGTTGTTTTATGGTCAGTACAGAAACTACTGACGTCTTCAATAAGTAAAGTCATGAGCGTCGTAAAGTTGGATAAATACTGTAAAGTTGGTAAATATGTTTTTTCTCGATTCCGAATTTTTTTCTGCTTTCATGGAAGGAGGAGCGAAGAAGCAAGGAAAGGAAATCAGAAGCACATAGAGTGGATTTAATTTGATTTCCCTTTCACTCGGTCACTACCCCACTGGCATGTCCTTGTTTAATGAGTCAAAGCTTTGAGATGAACTTTGAGAACCGGCTTGCGTTTATGAAGAGCTTTAATTGTTGCTTCGACATTTTGATGAAAACTTTGCCATGTTCCATTGGAATCTGGGATGCTACTAATATTTTACACACACAGAGTGCAGTTGTGACAAAAATGCATCCACTGAACGTTCTGATTTCTTTGAACAGAATGAAAAGTTAGAGAGTCTTGTGAGAAGCTGTTTGGTGTGTGTGTGTGTGTGTGTGTGTGTGTGTGTGTGTGTGTGTGTGTGTTTTACAGAAGACAAGACAATGTAAAGAATAATGCTAACCTTCATTGTTAATCAGGAAGATTGCCCTGAACAGTTTAAGTGATCGAGAGACTGATGACTTTAGTTGGCTTTTGGGGAGAACAATATCCAGGAGTTGTTTGAGAGCCAAAAGAGTCGACTCCTGTTGAACTGACTCACTGAACAGTGCTGGAATTCCCATCATTAATCAGTGCCTCTGGGTTCTGTACATGATTGATCTGTCAGACTCCAGTTGAATAAAAAGCACCAGTTTGTTAACGGAGAGCATTTCTGTGTCATCAGTTTGTCCTGTGTTTTCTATAAATAGGTGTTTTTATCCAGTGGTGATTTTGGCCTGCTTTTCAGTTCATCAGGGCACTTAGTTTAGAAACCGTTGTGAAACTGCTGGTCCGTTGTGTGTCGGGCCGAAACAGGGAGTCAAAGTGCATTAGGACTACGGCTACAGTCACGCTCCAGCTCGCGATGATTTGCGATGGTTATCGATGAAAACGAGGTGTTTGGTGGCAATGTTTCCCTGAGCTTCGGGACGTTTTCCCAAACCCATCTGCACGTATTCGCTGCTTAGTTTGCAGACGAAAACATCGCCACCAAATTTCAATGCATGCAACAATGTTTTTGGCCACTCCCGAGGTGGAGACACACCCAAAAACAACTCGTGAAGCTCAGAGAACATTCGCCATGTATCACACGATTGGTGGCGATGATAGCGATTTTTCATCACCAAGTATTCGCAAACCCATTGCCATTGCCGGAGCCTAACGAGAGAAAGCGCGATGAGCTCGTGTGTCTGCAATATTTTACACACAAGTTTCACTGCCTTAAAGAAAATCTCCACCCTGAAATACCTTAAATATGTTTATTTTAGACATGTAACACTGACAGTGGATTTTGTGAGTAAATGATGTTTGGTTTGAGTTTATGACGTCATGTCACCATCTTGGAACAGAATTCAGCGTCTGCACTAATGGAAGCACAGACTGATGATTTATAGGAATTTATTTTCCGTTAAACGTTTGTCTTTGTAGAAATCATAAAACCCATAGCCTTAGGGCTGCAGTTGCTAAGAAGAGGTTTTTCATTCGAGGCTCCATCAGTGAACAGTGAAGAGGTTCGGTTCGGCTCGGTTCAGTAGAAGGGATTTCATGTTAGAACTGGAGTGAATTCAGAAATGACTCTGATGCTCATATTCATCAGCTCCTGTTTACACACCTGCACGTTTTGATGATATTGAACATTTTCCTGGCGGCGGCACGGTGGTGTAGTGGTTAGCGCTGTCGCCTCACAGCAAGAAGGTCCTGGGTTCGAGCCCCGTGGCCGGCGAGGGCCTTTCTGTGTGGAGTTTGCATGTTCTCCCCGTGTCCGCGTGGGTTTCCTCCGGGTGCTCCGGTTTCCCCCACAGTCCAAAGACATGCAGGTTAGGTTAACTGGTGACTCTAAATTGAGCGTAGGTGTGAATGTGAGTGTGAATGGTTGTCTGTGTCTATGTGTCAGCCCTGTGATGACCTGGCGACTTGTCCAGGGTGAACCCCGCCTTTCACCCGTAGTCAGCTGGGATAGGCTCCAGCTCGCCTGCGACCCTGTAGAAGGATAAAGCGGCTAGAGATAATGAGATGAGATGAGATGAATGTTTTCCTCACCATCACCTCCAGCGTGCTCATTAGGGATAAATTCATTAGTTTAACGGTTATATCTGGAATCTGGATCTTTTTGTAAAGTTAAAAGGTTTGTAGAAATAAACTGAATTGACTGTGTCTCATCTCATCGTTTCAGACGGACAGTATTGAGCAGGCGGCAGACGATCCCGGGCAGGAGGAGGTGGTTCAGCAGTGTATGGCCAACCAGAGCTGGCTGGAGACCCTCTTCAATTCCTTCATCGAACTGCTGACCTTTAGCAACAAGCCTTAAAGGTCAGAGGTCAGAGCACACTCTCAGCGGTGGAGAGGAGAGCAAACTGTTACTGAACCGTCACTGACCTCTGAGCAGCAGGAAGTTCGAATGTACTGAGTTCCTGACACAGTCCTGTAGAAGGAGCGAGCCGTGTTCTGGGATGCTGCATCGTCACTTGATGGGTTTTTTTTGTGACACTTTTTGTTTCTTGTATTTTGTGAAAAACAGGAGGCAGAAAGAAAAGAGAAAGGAGAGAATGTGTGAACAAGTGATGAAGTGTAGAGACAGTGTCCAGGGGAACAGGGTCAGAGCTTAAACACTACGTCCCATGCACACTCTTCTGAAATATATAAATATGTATTATTATTATTATTATTATTATTGACATTTATGATTTGTATTATTTATACCAGGACATTTGTAACACTTTCACCCCTTAAAAAGCCTGAAGCTGGGGCTGTTTGTTGTTATTATTTTGAATAATAATATTCATGGTTTATTCGGATGTACATGACATGGCCTACCCATAATTCCCTGCTCTTCCCGCCTCTGAAAGAACTGAAGTATAAAAAAAGGGGGGGGGGGGGGGGGGGGGGCTCAGATGTAAAGGGAGAGTTTAAAACTGTGTGTGATGTCATTTTTTTCTCAGAAAAAAAACAAAGACAAAAATGTATTTAAAGTTTAAATGTGTTTCTTTCTGTTTGTTCTTCAAAAGAAAAAAAGGGGAAAAACGGGATAAAATGGCGGATCTGTTCGTTTTCTCAAAGAAAGCGTGATGGTGCAGAGGGATGCAACATTTTTTAAATGTGAAAATGTCTGTGTTTGGTTTTTTTATCTGTTGGTCGTTTGCTATGATGATCACTCTTATTATTATTATTATTATTATTATTATTTTGGAACTTTTTTATTTTATTTCTCTGTAAATATTGTACAGCTGCTTCAGTCTCATCTGACAATGAGCTCCTGTATTTGACGACTGCAAATAAAATCAGAAAAAAAAACTTGTTCAAGCGATGAAAATGGTCAGAGAATCAGAAACGACACTCTTTATTGTCCAGGTGGAACTGTTTGATAAATTCACTTCATAATAACTTTACATCTCATTGTGGTTTCTACAACTTCATAAATTCGAAGAGGACGACATTAAATGTTGTGTAACGTTTCAGTTGTAACGGCTTTACTTTGTTTCGGGAAAATGTGAGAATGTTCTTTTTAAAAAGCACTTATTAAAGGTGCAGTCAGTGGGTTTTTTTGCCTCACATGGACAGTTTTGATAAAATACAAATGACAATGGACCACCAACATCCACCCAATCAGGACGAGGAGGTGGATCTACTCACCTGCCAATCATGAGGCATGTTGGATTAGAAAGCTCTGCCTTTTGCACCAGCATTCGAGCATTAAAGGAGGCGTTCTCATACGCAGTGTTTTATGAGTTTGCGGTTCTTTAGCAGATGAGAACACACTCCAGCTCTCACACTCGGGGCTGAGACAAGTCTCGGCCCACTTCTGAATGAAGTCAAGTGAGTAAGTGATTCGACTCTGAATCGACTCACTGCAGGAAGTGAATCAGACACACTGTGTGTACTTGGGTTTCTGTGTGTGTTGTAAATGAGTTAGGTATTTAATTACAGTCATTTATTTATTACTGACTGTGTGTTCTCTGTCTTTGGGGACACTGTAATTTCTGTGTCCACTTGGTAAAGGTTTGTTTAGATTTCTTTCTTTCTTTATGAAAGGGTCTTGCAAGGTGTTTTCAGCCTTACATAGGGAGGGAAAGTAATCTCATCGCCCCCTACTGGATGCGTTCCAACCTCTATGGCAAAATGAATGGGAATATCTTTTCAAAACATTACATTTCGGGTTACACTTCAACGTTAAGACAATGGCTTCCATATGTTGTGCATGTCGGGCAGCTCTATCGATCCTGGTGATCATACTTTATTTTTTCCACCGATTTGAATTGTTTTGAATGTTTTTTAATAAGCTGATCAAAGACTACACGGACCCGACGTCACCACAAGTCTAGCGCCTTTCCAAATCTGTAGCAGGTAGCGGCCGGCGAGTAGCCTACATCAACATGCCCATTTGTATAGCGTGGTTGGCGGAGTATTTCTGTACCAGTGGTTGCAGTCTGGCGCAAAACATAGCATGATCAAAATACACAGATCTTCCCGGTCGTGGGATAGCTAAGCCTACTGCTGACGGAATCTGAGCGACTCTGACTAGACAGTTTGGTTGTAGTCCGTTTCTGACATGTTAGGTGCAATTTCGATCTTTTAAAAGACGGCGAAATTTCACCTGATACTTTCACAGTTAGTAGATAATCCCAGCATATACAACATATTTTTTGGGGGTGTACAAGTTCCACGTCATAACTTCGTGGGATTTTTTAAAAAATCGGGTCTATGGGATTTTCAATAGTCTGGCTCTCGGCTTAGGAACGCTACCACTAGGATCGCTGTGTTTCACTTTCCCTCCCTATGCCCCTCAGATAACTTTTGTTTGTTTTGGCTTGTTTAAATATGTGATCTACTGTATGAAGCCAGGCCAAATAGCAAAAACCAAAAGAATAAATTTCTCTCTGATTGGATTAGACGGACCAATCAGTGTGAAAACGTCTGTAGTGTAGTGTTTTGGGGGCGTGGCTTTAGAGTAAACAGTACCACCAGAATCACTGATTGCACCTTTAATATGCCTCAAGTCAGTCTGAACCTGTAGTAGCTCATGAAAGTATGTAGGAATATTTTTTCCTCAATTTTCCCCTTGTTTTAAAATTCTTCATGTGGTGCATTTCAAGCGATCTTCATCATGAGCTCATAACTTTAATTTTTATAAAATCATGAGTGTATAATCACACGCCTGTGGTCTCGCTACACTGCTATTGCTGACTCACAAGCTGGCACCTGCCTCGCCCTGACTTCCTCCCCTGCCTCAGCTCTCAGGTTGGGGGACAGTAAGGAGAGGAACAGTGGCTGTGGGAGACAGAAGGACTGAAAGCCACATATTAAACCGTGCTGTGTGGTTGATAGTCCCTGTGCACACTGTAATTCCACCGTTACATAGCTTTTTGAGTAAAAGTGTGGGGGGAAATTGTGCTGCAAATGAAAACATCTCTCCCACAGTACAGGAAATGAAATGTTTTTTATTTAGCTGCTAATATTCTTTCATTAAAGCTCACACAGCATTAGATTTTAACCTCAGCAGCTCTCATCCGAGGTAAACACTCCACTCTTGGGAAAGGGGAGAGAGAGAGAGAGAGAGAGAGAGAGAGAATCTCTCAAATCTGGAGAACTACATAGTCTTGTGTAGTTACCATGGCAACGCAGTCATGGCAACCTTGCTAGCATTTTTCTGTCTGTGATGATTCTCTCTCTCTCTCTCTCTCTCCAAAAATTATTACAGATTTTCCTGCAGGGATGCTACCATCATATGACCACACACACACACACACACACACACACACTTTCCTGTCTATAGATCTGACTTGTTCTGTGCTTTTATATACATTATATATCTCATTCTTCATCTCTTTCCCTTCTCTGTACAGTATCTGGGACTGACCCTGTTTCTCTTTTCCCTTCATTTTGCTCTTCATTTTCATCTACACTTCTAATTAACAGCCCTGTACCTGTAGAATCTACCCCCTACAGAATCCACATTCAGTCCACTACATTAGCGATTGGATCAGAGCTGGAACTGAGGTTCTGGAGGTTCAGGATCACATCCTAATCCACTTCTTCACAGTCTGCTTCTTCTTCCTCCTCTTCCTCCTCTTCCAGGGTGCTGTTTCTCATACGGCCACAGAGAGGAGTCAGTCGGCCGTCCGGCATCACAGACATTGGCTGAATGATCTTATCCCTGAGAAAGAAGACGAGAGTTGGGAAAGGTAAAGAGTAAACTCAAACACCCAGAGTTAAACGTGTCGTCTGTGACACACACCGCCTGTTAACAGTCTTCTCACTGTCTAAATACAGATAAAGCTCCAGAGGCTGATGTGCTGTTTTACGAGTCATGTGACTGACAGGTGAGTCAGGCCATTTTCTTGTCCTGGGGCAAGTTTCCCAAAAGCATCATAGCACAAAGATCGTTAAATGGTAGAGCGAGCAGCACAATGAACTCTCTCTGAGTTAAGATGCTCTTAGCGTTCAGAGGCTTTTGGGAAACCCACCCCTGATTGGTTGCATTTTGAAGGTCCTGTTCCAGTTCATTCACTGTTTAATGTTGAGAGGAAGCAGAATGGTTTCTTTTCTTGGCCTCTCTGTTTTTTTTTCCCCTCACACAGGTTTTTTAACAGGTTGAATTAATGCATTTCTTCTGGAAGCGTCTTGTACGCATGCAGTAATCACGCTGAAGCTCCGTGAATTTTTTTATTTAAAAGGCATTCATGCTGTGTTTCCACAACCATGAGCGAAAAAACAAACAAAGGAACAGAAAACTGAGCAGCTGCCCCTCTGTGCAGTGATGGAAACATCCATGTGGTATTTGGTCCAATCACAGACAGGGGGAGGTCTCAGGAGAAATGGGAATTTTTGTTTGGAAGCTTGTTCACAGACTCGCAAACCTGAACTAAGGCTGAAAAGATTTTGTTTGCTGCTTTTAACCACTGTAAAAATTCCTCACTTCACCTTTAAGACAAGGTCTTTAAAGGAATAATCGGGAACATAACCTCCACAGAGGCTCCACCCACACACATACAGAGATTTTTAAATGTCATTTTTAACTTCTCAATTTTCAGAAAAATTTCTGTTCACAAGAACAGAGTCTTTGAAAACACTCCATCCACACAAACACGCAAAAATGATGTAATAACGCTCACACGAGCACACTGGCCCAGCAGGCAGCGATATTACACTGTAAACCGTTATAATAATGCAGAGCTGCGAACTGAGTGGAAAAACACAAACATGGCCAAATGTTGGAGAAAGTCTGGGTTCAGAACTCATCTGTAAGACCAAATTCTCCCATGAAGACTCTCTGAGGTCCCAGAAAAGAGATGCTGTTGTTGCTGTTATCGCCATCTACTGTCCTGGAGTGCAGCTACAACTGTAAACTCAGCGTCATCTGTACAGGAATGTTTTACTACTTTTCTTACATAGTTTTGATTTTTTGATGATGATGAATTATTGCTTAAAATTCCACGGAAATTCAGCATGTTCTCCTGGATCGGATCCTAATCTGGGTTCTTGCTGAAAACAGTAAGCACTGAGTTGTGTAATTTCTCCAGGGAATTTGAAGAGAATTTTATGCAAATTTTCATTTCTAGTGACATTTTTGTGTAGACAGGAAACTGAAACTCCATTTTGGTCCCTAAATGCTGCATTTCCAAAAATATCCAAATACTGTGGATGGGGCCTCAGACAGACACACACACACACACACACACACCTGGAGAGTCTGTTGAACATGGCAACGAGACGCACAGCTTCGGCCTCCTTCTCCTCCTCACTCATCCCTTCCATGGGGTCGGGCTGTGGCTCCTCTACACGTCCTGTCACCAGGTTGATCCGGTCTCTGGCCTGCCGGTACTCCTCCGTGTCCGAGTCTGAGTCGCTGGAGTACTGAGACTGAGGTGTGGAGCTGCGGCCACTCAGGAGACCTCGGGCTGCTAACAGACCTGCTGCATTGCCATAACCAGTGTACTTCACAAACCGGCCCACTGATATACACACACACACACACACACACACACACACACACACACACACACTGTTATTAGTCAGACAATACTCTCACTCAGGGTCCATTTCATCATCTCCACCTCTCACACAGGTCACTTTGAGAGTGTGTAGAAAAATTATTGGCACCCTCTACCACATTCATGACTGTGTGTATTTAGTTTGTCGTGTAAATCAGTACCAGACTTTATGTCAGGTTTTTACTCATCGTGTAACTGACATGGAGTCAGATGCAAATCCAGATTCTTTGAATAAAGATGAGTGAAAATGAGTAAAACAAAGGCAAACTATGAGCATGAACAAGAGTTCAAAATAAACACCATGCCATAAACAAAACTCAGAAAAGAACAGCTGACAGACGAAAGAAGCCTCCCATGACTGAAATAATGAAATTAAATAGGGTGCATAATCAGAAACAAAAGGAAGCAGATGCTGGTAATTGGGGAAAGCGACGTGTAAGGGCTGATGGGAAATGTAGTCACACCAGATACTGAAAGCAAGGGTTCACATACTTTTGCCACTCACTGATGTATAATATTGGATCATTTTCCTGAATAAATAAATGACCAGGTATAATATTTTTCTCTCAAGTGTTTAATTGGGTTCTGTTTATCTACTTTTAGGACTCGTGTGAAATTCAGATGATGTTTTCGATCAAATTTATGCAGAAATCTAGAAAACTCTGAAGGGTTCAAAACTTTCAAGCACTGCTGTATATTTCACATAAATATTTATGAAGGGAAACAGTTCTGTGTGACTGTAGGAACAGGACAGAGTTTATACACTGTGTGTGTTTAAGGAAGTTTCAGATTATAATAGGTTATTATATATATATCTCATCTCATTATCTCTAGCTGCTTTATCCTGTCCTACAGGGTTGCAGGCTATATATATATATATATAAGATGATAAATTTCACTGTTCCACTGCAAGACTTTCTGAAAAACTCAAAATGGCTGTCGTTAAAATCCACCCTCTTCCTCTTCCTGTGAGTTTCTGTACCATTTTCTTTGCAGAGCACGAACAGCAGCTCAGCAGCGCAGTGTTTCAGCTCCGTGTCCACGTGTGTCATCAGTCTCACCAGTTTGTTACGGATCGTGTCCCCTTGCTCAGGCCTCAGTGCCACATCCCTCAGTGGCGGCAGAATCTGACCAATCACAGCACAGAACAGTCACATGGTCAGGTGACACAGAGCGCAACATGATAAACTGTGTTCTATGATTAAACCCGTTGAAGGTAAATTCTTTGAGTGTTCAGATGATGTGAAATCTGAAAAATTATTATCATAGCATTGTTTCTTCTTTTATCTTTTTTTGAGCCTAAAATGAATCACGTGAGAAAATCTGTGTTTGTGTTGAATTTATGCAAATGACACGGTTTCTCTGTTGCATTAATAACCAATCAGAACTCATTAAATCCATAAGCACATGTACCATTACTGCATCATAAAATATAACAGCCAATCAGATTCCAGTATACAAATACAGTCTAAAAAGAAAAGGGGGCGGGGCATGTGGGTTGGGAAGCTTTTCTAATTTCCATAATGATGGACTTTAGACTTTTATTCTGGGGATTGAAGTGTGGAAATATTTTTTTGCCTTTTCTGTTATTTAAAACACCACACAAGTAAACGACTGCTCAGTGCATGTAGACACTAAAGATCATAATCTAGAACTGTGTAGAACAGACACACAGTCAGTGAGGTAAAGGGTTTGGTACGCATAAAGTTTTGGCACCTGTTGTCTGAGATAGTGTCGTGTTTCTCTGTGAGCCCGACAGCTCTCTGTCAGGAGGTTCAGCACCGGGGTCAATCTCTCCTTCAGCTTATAACCCTTTAACACACACACACACACACACACACACACACACACACACACACACACGTCAGGTACACAAGTACACATTTGTTAAACTGTAGATGAGGTTTATGAGGGACAGAGAGGACACAGAGTTACAGTTATGATCTAATGATTGAGAATTTCTGGGTTTTAAATGAATAAAATGTAAATATAATAATTATAATAATAATAAAACAAGGATTTTTAGAGCTTTTCCATCTTCTAGCACTGATTCTTAAAACCTGTCCGTTTACAGCACAGTCCAAATGTCTGTCTCTTAGTAAAGTTTCATTTCATCAGTACAACAACTTTATCAAATAAAACTGCTTTAAACAGGATTTACTCTCTCTCTCTCTCTCTCTCTCTCTCTGTCTCACTCTCTCTGTCTCAATGTCTCTCTCTCTCTATGTCTCTCTCCCTCTGTCTTCCTCTCTCTCTCACACACACACTGTCTCTCTCTCTCTCTCTCACTCTCTCTGTCTCAATGTCTCTCTCTCTCTCTATGTCTCTCTCTCTATGTCTCTCTCCCTCTGTCTTTCTCTCTCTCTCACACACACACACTGTCTCTCTCTCTCTCTCTCTCTCTCTCTCTCACTCTCTCTGTCTCACTGTCTCTCTCTCTCTCACACACACACAAACACACTGTCTCTCTCTCTCTGTCTCTCTCTCTCTGTCTCTCTCTCTCTGTCTCTCTCTCTCTGTCTCTCTCTGTCTCTCTCTCTCTGTCTCTCTCTGTCTCTCTCTCTCTCACTCTGTCCAGTCTTCTCTCCATGAACAGGAGCAGTGAGTGGACACAGTCCATGTTGACGCCGCCTGATTCCCTCGATCTCTCAGAGAGACGAGTTGAGAGCAGGACGTCCAGACACTGAAGAGGAAGTGCTGACAATACATTCACCGTCTGCCTGTGGAGGTCCGATTTCAGGGACAGAAAAAAGGTCAAAGGTCAAGCAAAAGGTCATGGATTATCTGCTTCAATAAAGTTTAATGAACTGGGTCTAACTTTAATTTTCAGGTTCTGTTCTGACCCACAGACATTACAGGGGATGATTAAAGACACAGGTATGTAGTGCACTGTGTACTGGATCGCTGGAGTTCACTTAAAGCTCCAACATTCTCTTCAATCTTCATTCGAGAACTTTAGCCATGCACATGGCTGTGTGTTGTGTGTATTTATTGGTGTGTGTTGATCGGTGTGTGTGTTTTCTCACCCCTGGAGTTCCTCAGTCAGTTCTTCTCCTTGGCAGGGCAGCAGCAGGCAGTGACGCAGTACAGCAGCTAGGCGGCGGTACAGAGCTGCATCCTCCTGAGGGTGGAAACAGGGAGGCAGTGAAGCTCAGTGTGTAATTAAGTGCTTCTTACTGACCGCAGTGGAAAGTGGACTTAGCAGAGTGTGTGGATTTCTGTGTGTAATCTGCTGTACCTCATCAGGCTGCTGTGTGTGTGAGCTGTACGTGATGTTAAACAGCACTTTCAGGATTTCAATGGCGCGCTGAGACACCTCCTTACAGACAGGGGGTGACTCGGAGTCCCAGGCCACAACCTCGTACACATCAGCCCACTGAACCGCCAAACACTGCTCCAGAGCGGCCGTGAGCATGGACACGCCGCGCTCCTGCAGGAAGTAGACACAGGAAGTGTCGGAGGAAGTGCAGGATAAAGAAGAGTCATGTATTTGTCGCAATGTAAATCTAAACCTGCTGCAGCTGTCGTCTGAGCTCAGGCCTTAAAGCCGTCAGCAGGAACAGCAACCGCAGCTCATAAAACTGACCACTGGGGGGCGACACAGAGCGAATGCCCTCCTTCAGCTTTTCTGAAAGACCTGGGAGGAGTCTGGAGGGAAAAAGTGGAAAAAATAAGACACACACACACACGCTTTTACTTTCATTTATTTTCCGTTTCTTATTTTACTTTCCAGCGCTGCTGAGTTCTGCGCTCTGATTGGTCAGAAGGTGGTGATTAATTAGTGCAGCTGCACGTCACAGCTTTATTCATAATTAATGCGCTTGCTCTAATATGTCATCGTTTATATAAGAACATTATAACATTATCACTGTAATAATGTAAATGAGAACAGAAACTAACGTTCCACATCATTAATTGTAATTTTAAACGGATAAAAATAAAAATTGTCATCGGAGGCAAATGAATAGAAGCTCTGAACAGTGAGGGGCCCGAATTCAGCAGCAGTGTGAGAGAGAGAGAGAGAGAGAGAGAGAGACCTCAGTGCACTGGCCCTCTCTTGCGCCCTCTGGCTGTTGTAGATGACATTGCAGAGAGTCTTCATGGCTTCTTTCCTCCACACCTCTCCATCATCACACCACTCACTCCTCTCCTCCTCTTCCTCCTCTCTGGTGTCCCTCTTTCCTCTTGCCAACACTCCGTGGATGCCGTCACTTCTTTCCATCTCCATGATGTCCTCATTTACACAGTGTGTGGTGAGTGAGGGGGTGGAGCTTACAAGAGGAGCCGCTGAGTTAGCGTCAGTGAAATGGCCATAGAAGTCCACGTTGCTGATGGGATTTGAGTCGACATGGTCCACATTCTCTTTCTCCTCCCCCTCATCATCATGCTGAGAAAGGGGCGTGGTTCTGATGCCACTCAGGTAGGCGAGGGTGAGAATGGAGGAGTCCGTGATGAAGGGTGAGAGTGCCTGGCGATCACGGGAGAGAATACGCAGCGTACGCAAACACACGCTGAGAACGCCGGGCTGGAGACGAGTCCTGACAAACCGGAGCAGAGCTTCAGCCAACCGCTGAGAGACAGACAGACAGACAGACAGACAGACAGACAGACAGACAGATTCACTGATTGTACTAAGTGACTGGCCACTGCCTGATGATGTGAAGGTCCAGATTGGACAGACGAGGCCCCTGATTGGTCTTTCAAAGCCACGTGATGTGCAGAAATATGAGAAAGTACAAAAAAGTTTGAATGTTAAAATTAGTGAAACTGATTTGAGGATATTGAAGACGTTTAACAGATACATCACAAATGTTTTGTGGAATGTTTTCTGTAAACTCATCACATCATCATTTACATCAACTTTCTGCTTCAGTTAGTGTTAGTCATCTTACTTAGCTAATGGAACAAAATTGGTTTTTTTAATTCACTAATTTGAGCTAGATTTAATGGTAGAAGTTACTTGTATTTTTTAAATGCACTTTTAGGATATGATTTAGTAGGCTATGTTAGGTATGATTCAGTAGCTAGTTACATTTACTGATGTCATGAGATCAAATCTAATTATACTTAAACTAGGCCCCACCCCTTCTTGATTGAGGGGCGGAGTGTGTGAGATGAGTTTATACTCACCCTGCGCAGGACGAGGTCTGGATCCTCACTGTCTTCATCTCCTGAGCCAAAATCTGAGTCCGAGCCAGGAACATAGTCTCTCACTTTATTCCTGCGGAACTGGAGAGAGAGAGAGAGAGAGAGAGAGAGAGAGAGAATGATGTACTGGAGTGCTGTTAAACCTTTTCTTAGTCTTTTTTTAAACTGCTGAAAATAATCAATTTCTGTCTCTTATATTTCAGACTCCATGATATTCTCTCTCTCTCTCTCTCTCTCTCTCTCTCTCTCTCCCAGGTGCCCCTGGTGTCAGTACGTTTACCTCCTCCAGCTCTCGTTGCTGTTCTCAGGTCCATGTGAGCGTGATGAGAGTGAGACAGAAACAATGATTGATAACATTGTTATTGAGTCAACTACACTTTAAGGGTTCATGAAATAATTAAGGGTTCTTAGCTTTCAAAAAAGGTTCCACTTGGAGAACTTTCTGATTGGGAAATACTCTGGTGTAGAGTGAGAACCAAACCGAGAACCATTAAGGGTTCTACAGAGAGATCTCATCTCATCTCATTATCTCTAGCCGCTTTATCCTTCTACAGGGTCGCAGGCAAGCTGGAGCCTATCCCAGCTGACTACGGGCGAAAGGCGGGGTACACCCTGGACAAGTCGCCAGGTCATCACAGGGCTGACACATAGACACAGACAACCATTCACACTCACATTCACACCTACGGTCAATTTAGAGTCACCAGTTAACCTAACCTGCATGTCTTTGGACTGTGGGGGAAACCGGAGCACCCGGAGGAAACCCACGCGGACACGGGGAGAACATGCAAACTCCACACAGAAAGGCCCTCGCCGGCCCCGGGGCTCGAACCCAGGACCTTCTTGCTGTGAGGCGACAGCGCTAACCACTACACCACCGTGCCGCCCTCTACAGAGAGATAACTGAAAAAAAAAACTTTTTCCATTTTTAAAGAGTTTATTTAAGATAAAAAAATGATTTCTTTCTTTCTTTCGTTAGGGGTGTTCACACGGCAACTTTTACTCCGGTATAGTACCGGGGCCGCCCCGGTAGAGCGTTCACATGGTACAAAGTTATACCGGTGTAGCCCCTGAAAGCTGCTTAAACCGGTGCAAATCTAACCCTGCTCGGGAGGTGGTTCTTTATTTATTTATTTATTGATTGATTGAGTCAGCTAGTTACTGATGTTAATGTTTACTCCTCGTTATAATCAGTGTTTCATCTTTCAGATTAGTTTGAAAGCATTGTGTCACTACAGATTTTTAAAAGCTTCTTACAGACTTTGACTCAGTGTGATCTGGTCATATTTCCTGTTCTGCTATTGCATGATTTCATTTTTTTACTGAGCCTGATTTCTGTGTGATTCCCTGTACAGGGAGTTTGGGCTTTAAACCCCCTCAGTGTTCAGAAAAAAAAAACCTTTCAATAATCAGTGTGTGATTAATGAGAGACAGAGTGAGATGTGTGAAGGTGATGGGACAGTAATCACTGTGCTAATCCTGTACTCTGAGATTTAGGACATCACACACACACACACACACACACACCTTTCTCCTCTCTCTTTCCTCCACATTAAAGAAGAAACACTCTGCAAACTGTAAAGAAAACAAACAGAACATAAAACAAAAACACACAATTATATTCCTGATAAGAACTCAATGTTCCACTACAGAACAGCAGCTCAGAGAAACACATGAACCCCCCTCAGGCCATGCTGTTGGCATGGAAACAGGGTTTGTCCCCCCAAAAAATATTGTGCCCAGGAGTGAAGCTCATCCTGCAGGCCACATGGAGATAAAGCCCAATCATCACATGGCCATTTATTCGACTCTCAGTGCTGCATCTGTGGTGCTTTTCATTTGTCTCATTTGCATTATCACTTTCTTGCTACTGTAGTAAAAACATTGTCCTGCCTCAGTGTTGTAGTGGTCCAGCTGTATGAGGACGCTGTCCTGGTCTCCCTGGGTGATGCACTGGATGATCTTCTTCATGTCCACAGCCATGATGTCTCTGACAGTAGACCAGAAAAACTTCACATCATCACATCAAATAAAGTTTCAACCTTCAGGATGAGTTCAAACAGGAAGATTTCATCCTTCACTTACCTGTTACAATTCCAGTGTGTGTGTGTGTGTGTGTGTGAGAGAGAGAGAGAGAGAGAGAGAGACCCTATCCTTATTAGTAATCTGAGTATGGTGGATTTAGCTGCTTATTTTCCTAATCTAATCTCCACCCTGTCTCCTCTCCACTTCTCATAACACACACACACACACAGGGCGTGATGACACTTTGCATGGGTCATTTGCATGAATGTCGGTGAGTCTGAGTGAATCACAATTCTGGAGTTTAACACTGAAATCAACTTGATAAAGATTTCAGGTTGGTGTGTGTTACAGCTCACCAGGTGTTGAATATGTCCTGACTGACGGAATACAATTAAAATTACATAGATTTTGCACAGAACTATAGCAGAGTGTTACAGAAGGAAATGATGTTCACTCTTACTGTGATATAAAATTAATTATTGTAGAAATATTGTTATTCTATCCACAGTCACTGGAGTAGTTTAGTCCACTGGATGTCGGAGTGACATCTGGATCTGGTGCCTGTATATCATATCAACTAATATCAGCTTGGACCTCATGTATTCTGTTGGTGGAAAGCTATAAGACGAAAGGAATAAAAAGGTCTCTGGCTTGAATAAACACTTAGAATATTATGATATATTTTTAAATCATGTGATTGTGTTTTTAAAATCAATCTGAAAGGAGTCTCAGTGCAGCTTTCCAGTGCGCTGTACATGCTGCAGTCTGTATCCGATCCTCTAGGGGGCAGTAGAGATTACAAACAGTATGAAAGCGCTGTGCGCGAGTAGAAACAATGCGGGGGGAGGAACAGCATTTCCCATAATTCCCTACGGTTCTTTCTGTCCTACAGTGAGGGAGTAAAATGGCGGATGAGGATGGGATGGGCCTCTTATTGTGTTCTTAATAGGAAAAATGTTTCGGCTTTTAGTTTTGTGTTTCTAGAGGCGACTGGGATCAGTTTTAAAGGCTGTAAAGACACCGCGGCTGTGTGGAGGCGCCTGATGGTTAAACTCTGACAGGAAGGTAAAGCATTTTTCCTGCTCTCACTGCCTGTTAGCATGTTAGCTGCCTTGGCTAACTGGATCCTCGTCAGTGTTTAGATATGAATCGCATGCTAAGTGTTTAGCTGTGGGAAGCTCGGTGTTATTTTGAGTGTGTTCCTGTGAGGGAGCGTGTGGCGCTGAGGTGAAGGCGCTTCTGAGGTGATTAGCGACCGAACCGAACCGAACCGGACCGGACCGGACCGGGCGGCGCTCAGAGCTGCTCGCTGAGGGGGAAGTGAGCTCGCGCGCGGACAGACCGCCGTCGCCGCGTCATTCATTAGCGCTCGAGCTTTAAAGCCCCGGAGCGGCGGGTTTTAGTGAGAGTTTACAGACCCAGCGGCGCGCTGAGCACCGGGACTCTGATTTGGGGACAGAGGCATGAAGAGGAAAATCCTGCAGAAGTATGGAGTTGTGTTCAGGACCGGAACATCTCACATTATCACAGATATCTGTTCTTTGAGCTTCCTGGATGAGTGATGTGATGTGATGTGATGTGATGAGCGGAACAGGGATGATGGAGACATGAGATGAGAGCAGTTCTGTAACCAGCCGATCCCTCCACAGCAGCACGATGCATCAAATCCCACAGATACAAATCAGGAGCTTCAGTTAATGTTCACAATGTTCAAACATCAGAACGGGAAAAACTGTGATCTCACAGTGTGACTTTCTCTCACTGTGGTCTGGGTGTTGGTTTGATCCAGATGGACTGGTTTGAGTATTTCAGAAGCTGCTGATCTCCTGGGGTTTTCACACACAACAGTCTCTAGAGTTTACACAGAATGGTGCAGAAAACAAAAAACATCGAGTGAGTGAGCGACAGTTCTGTGGGTGGAAACAAGCACCTTGTTGATAAGAGAGGGTCAGAGGGAAATGGACAGATTGGCTCAAGATTTTTTGCCAGGAAGGATATAGTAACTCATATAATCACTCTTTACAACCGTGATGGGAGAATGGTACATGTTCCTAATAAAGTGACTCTTTTGAGTGTAGATTTGGTGAAAATATACATCTAAAACTGTTACATGGAATAAAAGGAAATGCAGGTAATTTGTGGATTCATACTTTCTTGAAATAATGAACTTCAATAATGAATCATTTTTTAAATTACCTTGTAATTTTCCAAAGAAATACCAGTTAATACATTTTAATGATTATTTCCAGAAGTTTAAAAATATGCAAAAGTGGAGTCATTTAATTAATAATGATGATTATTGCTGCTATTAATGTTCTGTATTTTTGGATAAATTTTATTTAGTCAACATTTATTTACTAAATTCCTTTCTGTGCTACTACCATTTTTTAAATATATTTTAGTTATTGTATTTTTATTTTGTTTTAAAAAAATCCAGCCTTTGTTTTTCCATTCTTCAGTTTAGTGTGCCATAAACTTGATCTTCATGTTTTTGTCCCAGAATTTAAATTTTGAACATAACGTTGGTCTCAGTAATGAGTCGTGTTTTCACCTCCTGACTGTGTTCAGTTTTCATGATGGAATGTTGTTTAATAATGATTTCACATCTGATTTTTTTTTAAAATGGGAATTTCAAAATAAAAACAATGTTTCAAAGTGAAAGTGGTGCAGTGTAAAATTTCACTTTCGATTTCAGTCTCAGGCACAACGCTGCTCAGATGGAGTGGAAGAAAAGGAGGAGGAGTTTACAGCTGATAAAAGGACTATTGGTTTGAGGAGTTACCACGGAGACAGACAGACCCCCTGATGACTCTGATTGGCTGGTAATGTAAAACAGACAACATCAATCTGTCACAGGAAGTGTGATGTTCATTTACACTATCTGTTCTGGATCAGTCAGAGTTGAAAGTTGACGCGTGTGTGTGTGAGATGATGGTTCAGTGGGCTGCTGTTTATCCAACACTACGTTCCTTATGTCTCAGCTGTGCTCTCAGCATGGGCTCACGGATGGGTAAGTGTTGACATTGTGCAGTTTTAATGTTTACAAGAACGCAGGTCACGTGATCACGGCATAAACAGTGCCGGTGTCGGATCTCATCACTACATGTCCACTAGTCACCGAACTTAGAAGATAAATGTCCGGTATATAAAACAACGTTTAGTTTTGGCCGAGAAAGAAGGGGGAAAATATTCCACATCCCTGCGGTACTCTGAGGGACGTGCATCCTGACATTTACATCGAGTCATTTCACAGACATGTCACTACAAAGTGGAGTTACTGATACCACCCTAAAGTTGATTATTTCCCTATCACACCATGTCCCTAAGTGTTTTATTCCTCTTCTACTACACCAATTTGCTGTCAATTACAGGTGATTTGTATTATTTGTTATAGAATGATACATCATACTTTTTAATCCATTCATCATTACATTAACATTATAGAACATTAGTGAAAGGAGTCAGTTCTTGTTCTCGCTTTATAGCTGCTATACACACTCGTTCACTCACCAACCCCTCTCTCTGTTGCTTGAAGTTTTCTCTCTTATAGTGAGATTGATTGATTGATTTGATTTTAAATTGAATACTGATTGATTTTATGATTTTGCCTTTTCCAAGTCTCTTTGATGTGAAACCTGCGTCAGCCATCAGAGTAAACGAGGCTTTGTTGCTGGAAGAAGGACAGGTAAATCCGTGTGTCACCTTATTTATGTGTCACGTCTCTGTTGATGTCCCCTGCTGAAGTGATTTATATGTTTGTGTTCATCTCTCAGGCTACACCTTTGACAGAGAGCTCCTTCCGACATCGCTTAAGCTAGAACAGTGGTTTCTACACTGCTCTGTCGAACCGTGGCACAGATGCCCAGGCCGTCTCCTCTCTGCACCTCTAAGAGGGTGCCAGAGACTGTAAAAAGCCCTCTCCCTTCTTCTCCCTCCACATCTCCGTCCTCACCCTCATCTGCTCCTTCTTCCCCCTCCTCTGCTTTCTCAACCTCTCCTGGAAGAATGGGAACAGGATATCGCGAGGAGGAGGACGGCACCTGTGCTGGGAATAATCGGGTCAGAAAAACAGGCGGAGATGGCGTGTCGTCGACCTCATCATCTCTGGCTCCCTCGTTGCTCTCTGCACCTCCTACAGCTTCTTTACATCATCTGTCTTCATCACCCCATCTTTATGACAATGGCCAGAGGGAGGACATGGACACGGAGATATATGACCCCTTTCAACCCACAGAGGGCGAGGGCATGCCAGGCGTAGTGGCCGGAGACGAAGGAGATAAGTACGACCCCTTTGAACCCACCGGATCACCAGCATCAGAGAAAGAGATGAACGATGATCAAGATGGAGAGGAGGAAAGTTCGATCAGCAGCATAAGAATAGCATGTGACATAAAGGACACTAAAGAGGTGGAGCTGGAGACAACTCCTGAGGCAGAGGGTCCGCCTCCAGACTCAACAGAGACAGGAGAGCGACTGTTGGTGTCTGAGCACACGCCTACACAGGTGAACAGGATCAAACATACGAGACAACGAGGAAAAGATCGAAGAGAAGAGGATGACTCAGAGCACTCAGAAATAGAAGAAGGAGAGATTGTGGGTGTTGCTGAGAGCAGAAGGGAAAGGGAGATTGAGATAAGAAGGGAGGTGCTGCTACCGTCCTCGGGGAGTCCTTCATTCTTACAGGGGGGAGGTCTCAAACCTGAGAGGATACTGCGAGTCCTTGACGGTGAAGGATTTGTATCAATTCGAGCGGAGGGTGACTGGGACAAACAACCGGTGCCCCCTATTGGCATGGGAGACCTGAGAAGGAAACTCACCAACAGACGAAAACAGAGATTCAGATCTTGCCCTTCTTCAGCATCCATATCGCCGCCTCCTGCATCTGTCCTACCCATACCATCTCTCTCCCCACCGGCATCCCAACCCCAGGCCACGGAGAAGGTAAGGAGTCGCAGATCTTCCAAAAGCTCCAAGGAGAGAGATCGGCGCAAGATGAAAGGACAGGAAAAGGAAAAGCGAAAGAAGAGGAAAGAGGAAAAGGGGGAATCGGAAAGAGCAAGTAGAGAGAACAAGGAGAGGGAGCATGAAAGGAGGAGCAGAAGAGAAGGAAAAGACAAGGACAGGAGGAGGAGCAGCAGAAGTTATAGTCAAACAAGGAAGACCACACATCGCAGCTCTCCAGAGCCATCTTCTCACTCCCATAACGCCTCTCGGCATACGCACAGTCGCAGGTCCTGGTCCAGCCCCTTGGAAGGCCACCACCGAGGGAGAGACCGAAATCGGGACAGAGACCGGGAAAGGGATCGATACCGAGACAGGAGGAGAGATAACCGAGAGAGAGATAAAGACTCCAGAATGAGAGAAGGAAGGAAGAGGGATCAGGAGGAACGAAGCAAGAGGTCAGATAGCCGAGAGAGGGGGGATGCAAAAAGGAGAAGAGAGAGCAGCAATCGAAGAGACGGGGAGAAAGAAAGAGGGCGGGAAAGGGAGCGGGACAGGAGAAGAGATGGCCGTCCTGTCGTACCTCCGTCTATTCAGGACCTGAATGGCTCGGACCTTTTCGCAATCAAACGTACCATCACTGTTACCACTACACCCACCAATACCTTGATCACTACCTCTCCTTCCCACACCCAGGATCGGGCCCAGAGTCCTACACAAGACTCGGATAAACCCCGCAAGCGCAAGAGGAAACGGAGGAGACGCTCTGATGATGAGGAGCATAGGAGCAGATCTCATCCCACCTCTCTAAGCCCTGTTCGATACCATGGTTATGAATCGGACCGGCTCTCGGACCAGCCCGAGCCAGACATGCTTTCTTTGGATGGAGAGGCGTTGGACTCTGATTACCCTTCACTTGAGGACTCCCCTCTGCTCCCTCCTCCCCCTGAACCTCCTTTGCCAAGCCCCAAACTCAAATCCCCAGCTCTCAAAAGTAGCCGGCACCATCAGAAGAAGAAATCCAGATCGAGGAGCAAAAAACTGGGCCAGTCTGAATCATCCACTTCCTCCTCTTCTCACAGACCCAAAGCAAGCAAAAGTAAAAGCCTTTTGCCCTCACTGTCCTCGCCTCTTTCTGCATCCTCTGGCAACACTGCTCCCCTTTCTCTCGCTGCTTCCTCATCCTCTGCCAAAAGAGTACGGAAGACTGGGAAAGATAAACCAAGCAAGAAGGAATCCAGTCGCTCAGGAAGATCCAAGAAGCTTGGCGGAAGCAGCAGGAAGGGTAAACTACAGTCTAAAGTCTCGGTGCTGGTCCGGGAGGGAGTAAGCAGCACCACAGGAAACTCTGGTAAACTGGGTATTGATCTTCTGGGACCCAGTGGAACAACAGGACCCTCAGTGGTGGGCGGGTCTATAGCTGTTGTTTTCCGTCGGGACAACGAAAGCCGATCTCCATTCCTGAAGCCCTGCTCAGAACCGCTTTCCTTGCCTGGCAGAGTCAAAGATTTGAATAAGACTGGCAAGCAGCGGAATACCCTTTCATCCCTGTCCTCAACGAACCCAACAGGACTCAAGTCAAAGAAAGCCAAGCCAAGCTCCACCACCTCCACATCATCATCTGCATCCTCACCCACATCATCCTCAGCAGCAAAACGCAGACGAAGGCCAGGAAAGAAGTCCCGGGAGAAGGGTCTTGTAGTTGACGGGCCTAACACCAAAGGTGCCAACAGCAGTACATTGGGATCTGGTTGGACTGATGCTGCAGATATTCAGCCTTTGGGTGGAATCGGTCCTAAACCATCAAGTCCACCCTCCACACATCCTGGGCCCACACCTTCATCTGCATCTTCATCATCATCCTCCTCCTCATCGACAAGTATTCTTCCCCCATCTTCCTCGCCCCCTCACACTCCTCCATTGTCTTTACCGCCTTCTCGAGACACTAGAGAATCATCTCCAGACTCTCAGACTGTAGACAGCAGCTGCAAGACTCCTGAACCTTCTTTCCTTTCAGAAGAGTGCCCTGTTCAGTCTCAGTCCACCCTGCTTGTGCCTGCAAAGTCACCTCCTAGCCCACCACCGTCAAGAGGAGATGGAATTTCGCAGTCTGTCTCCAAACTGCTCCCACTCGATGACCAGAAGACGTCACCACCTTGCTCTACTTCATCAGCGTTGGCCGCAGCTTCTCTTGCACATTCCATTCCTCCTCTGGCAGCTGAACCTTCCTCATCCTCCTCAGCTTCAGTGTCCTCTTCAACGGTCAGTAAGCCTCCGCCCCCTCCACCCCCACCCTCTGCTGTGCCACCTTTGCCCTGGAGCCTTCAGACAGGCGTAGACTGCACCGCTGGAGGCGTACTTGCGTGTGAGTTTTATCCTCCTTCAAGGTTCATACTGCAGAGTTCTCAAATTGTTAGCTTGTTGCTTTTTCCAACACACAACTCTAGTTATTTGAATCAGGTGTACTGGAGGAAGGCCATTTCTCAGTCCACTACCCAAGAGAGTGTCAGGTTTTCACCTGACCCAAAAATATGAAACTCTTGATAATTAGCTCATGAAGTGGGTCAGGGGTTTTGGGCATGGGGAAACTTTGTAGGGCAGTGGGCCTCCAGAAGTAGAGATAGAAACCCTGGCTCGAAGAAAGACCGACAGCTTTCGCTATTGGCTTTTTTTTTTTAAACCAAGAAATGTCCCTGATCAGGTCACTTAAAAGCCGCTCATTTGACACACACACTAACCACACCAGCATTCTAACTAGCCCTAGCTAGTATCAACCGACTGGCCGAGCTTGCTCTCTAGATTAGATTTATCAATTTCAGCAGATGAAGTAAGGAGTTGTGTAACTCCTGGCGATGAGGAGGTTGCTTCCCTTCACTGAAGCATTGGAGGCAGGAAAATCAGAAACGTATCACGTGCTGGTGAATGTACAAAAAAAGACTTGTTCTACACTGTCTTGAGTGAACTTGAGTGTCCTTCACAGAGCGTTGACCTCAACCCCACTGAAAACCTGGAACTCTGACTGCACCCCAGTCCTCCTCACCCAACATCAGTGGCTGACCTTGCTAATGCTCTTGTAGCTGAATGAACACAAGTCAAGTCAGTTAATTTGTATAGAGCTTTTAATAATACACTCTTTTTTATAGAAATAGCTTTATAGAAATACTTAGATTTTAAAGAAATGAATTAATAAATAATGAGCTAATTATTTACCTAATGAGCAAGCCTGAGGAGACCATAGCAAGGAAAACCTCCCTCAGACAACGTGAGGAAAAAAATTGAGAGGAACCCCGTCCTCATTCGGATGATAACAGTGTGTGTGATTTATTAATAACCAGCTTCTATATTAAGTGTCCAGAACCATCTTCAAAGTGTATCTTTAGGCTGGTGATATGGGGCTGTCCTCCACAGGAGCGATGTGATGAGAACTGTAGCCAGAAGTAGGACATCGGGATGGATCAGGCAGGTTTGGCGAGCAGGAGAAGTTGGCAT
Source organism: Neoarius graeffei (assembly GCF_027579695.1). NCBI lineage: Eukaryota > Metazoa > Chordata > Actinopteri > Siluriformes > Ariidae > Neoarius > Neoarius graeffei. The sequence goes on along the minus strand of NC_083588.1, from coordinate 66,891,161 downwards.
CATTACTATCTCGGGAGTGATTATGTGTAACTTGAGAGAGAAAAACTCGGATGTTAGGTATGTCTGGTGTCACCTCATGGTTAAAAAACGGTGTGCATTTTGCACTGTGTGCCAGCAGGGACTCCGGTGAGACTAGCTATAACAGTATGATTAAAAGGGAGAGCCAGAAGGTAGCACAGACAGGAGGGAGCCCTGGGACATAAAGCAGCAGCCACTCCACCATCCACAAATCTGAGTGAAAGATTTTTTTTCCCCCAAAAAAATGCAGTTTTCCATATTTCTGCTCCTAAACAAGACACATTTTTCACTGGCACTTTGTCATCCATGTTGGGTTCTCTTGCTTGTCCCACAACTTGTGACTTGATTGATTGGGTGCGAAAAAATCACTAGATGTCACATTTTAGGTGAGTGGAATGCCGTCGCTTTCTGTAGAGTTGAGGAAAAGCATCTAGTGTGAAAGCAGCCAAATACAAGTGCAGTACAGTAAAATTATTTTCTTCACATATTCATCTAATTTGTGAGGATGTGGAGTTGGAAGTGATGCAGGATGATAAAGATGTCATTTTTCCGTATGAAAGCCTAATTCTTCATCTCTGTCCCATTCCAGTGACTGCTCTCCTGTTTAAGATGGAGGAAGCCAACATTGCCAGTCGAGCCAAAGCGCAGGAGTTCATTCAGGCCACGAGCCAGGTGAGCTCTGTGCTCCTCTTTCTTCCCTTCTGCAGTTTCACTGGTTAATTAATTCATATCAATTATAATATTAGTATTCAGTGTGAGCTAATTATCTCTGTCTTGTTTTATATGCAAAACAGATTCTCTCTCAGGCTAACCAGAACCAGCCCCAGTCACATTCTACATCTTCCTCCTCTGCCTCACTAGTTCCTCCTCCTCCTCCATCACACGCCCCGCCCCCAGGTCCAACTCCCACCCAGTTCATTCTCCATGGCTCCCTCCCATTGGTTGGCTGCACCAAAACCCCACCGGCACACCTACATCCTGGAATTTCATTGGGTGGTGGATGTGCTCAGACTCCACCTCCTCCACTGCCCATGGGGCTGTCTGGGGCAGCAGGGGGTGCCAGTGAGACAGGCTGGGATGTAGACAGTAAAGACCCTGACAAGGTACACCTCTCTCATAATTATAGCAGTGGGAGTAAATAGTCATCATTTTGGTAACAGTCAGTGATACTAATGCAAAAACATAGAAATTATTAAAAAAAAAAATCAGTAAGAAAGACTATAGGACTTGTCAAGCAGTTTAAAAACGAATCTGATTAATTACGTGCCTTTTTTTTTTTTTTTTAATTTAACTGCATATATCAATATTTGCCCTAAGAAGCATTTCCAAATATTTCAGTATTTTATTATACATGTACATCCTCTGTAACGCGTCCTTTTTTGCTCCCTTTTCGGTCTCATAAAGCTGCTGGATTTTGGACAGAATTGTATTTCTTGATGGCAGGTTATGAATTTGTGCCAGAGCACACAGTGTGTAAAGCCCCTGTAAACGCCCTGTCCTCGACCACAGACACTGACCTGCAGTCCATTGCATTCATTTAGCTCTTGAGCTGATTAATCTGCCACAGGTAAACAGTTGTCTGATTACCTGTTCGAGTGTGGCTTGGTGAGACTGGTTGCTCACGTTATCATCGGGGGCGAAGCTAGGTCTGCCAACTTGGAGGTTGCACATGAACGCCCCCTCAACTTGTCAAGTGGAAATAATTTTGATATCCAAAATCCCAAATTGGGATGACCTGCAACCTTTCAGTATGGGGGATAAGAGGCATTTCATTCTGACAACAAAGCACCTGAACGTGAGGGACTCATAATTCTGACTTTATAAGTGGGAAGTTGGACCTTCTGAAAGCACGTGAAGGCATCAAACGTTCAAATTGTGCAAAGAGACGTATGGGGTCAGGGGGCTTAATGGAGTGATATTAATCTGCCTTATTATATGGCACAAGCTACTTCCAGTAAAATTGCGTGCTCTGATTGATTCACTGGAAGGCAGAATTTTCCCGTAATGCCCGTGGGCAATTGCAGACTTTCTTTCCAAGGCACCGACTTTCAATGTTGCAAAATAAAATGACAAAAAAAGATGAATCGGAAACCAAAATGGAATCGGAAACAGCCGAAAGACAAGCAAGAGTCAGTTATTCAAGAAATGAGCATCGAAGAGCATTCAGAAACCGCTAACTGAAATTCAATTTTGAAACCGCTAACCGTTTTTATTCTGCATGCATGACTCGTCTGTGTTACAAATATGTCGAGACTGAAAATTATAATGACCGCTTTACTTATCTACTTTAATCTTTAGAAATAAAAAAGCCATATAATAAACTCCTTATTAACCTCGCTTACTTGGTCTTTACAGGAAAATATCAGACCTCGGTCTTTGGTCGTGCTCAGCTAATAAGTAGTTTTGGGTTTTTTTTTTGTTTTTTTCTCTTGCATTTTTTTTTTCTAGAATTAATTGAAATTAATGTTTTGACACTGACAAGTATTCATAGTAACAATAAACATGCATTATTATTATTACAATGACTAAATAATAAAAATAATTAATGATGTTAATAACAGTAATTATAGTCGTCAATATATTCTGGTAATAATAATAATAATACCAACAACAATAGTAATTAAAGTCAAGTTTATTTGTATGGCGCTTTTAACAATAAACATTGTCACAAAGCAGCTTTACAGAATTTGAATGACTTAAAGCATGAGCTAATTTTATCCCTAATCTATCCCCAATGAGCAAGCCTGTGGCGACGGTGGCAAGGAAAAACTCCCTCAGACGACATGAGGAAGAAACCTCAAGAGGAACCAGACTCAAAAGGGAACCCATCCTCATTTGGGTGATAACAGACAGCCTGACTATAACATTAACAGTTTTAACATGAAGTCAGTTTCGTTGATGTTATAAACTCTTCATTGATGGGAACTTGAGTGCAAAACTGTTCATGACGACTGCAGTCCTAAAGTTAGCAAGTCAACTGTAGTCCTCAGCCATAAAAGCATTACTGTAAGAGTCCAGAGCGTCCTCCAGGTGTGACTTTCAACTGTCCACATGGGGCCGTCCTCCACAGGAGCGATGCGATGAGAGTCCAGCCAGACACAGGGCACCAGGATGGATCAGGCAGGTCCGAGGAGCAGAAGAGGTTCAGCATCTCGATCCCAGGACCAACATGTAACTCAGAGGGACAGATTGGGGGGGGGAGAAAACACAGGTTGTTAGGTTTGCCCTAAAAATGACACAAGTATTAAGTCTGTGTGGTAGGCTCGCAGAGACGAGAGTCTTGACATCAGGCATAATACACAACAATGGCATGTTAATATGCAGGGTTCTCCACGGATTGAAAATATAGGGGGGTGGGGGTCAATCAGATGACCTTAAAACAAATTTGCATAAATTTACATATGTCATTTGCATACAATTTACGTAAAATACTCTCAAATAGTAATCATTTAGAATAGAGGAATCAATTGGACTGGTACAAAACACATCATACATCAAACATTACACACACATCATATTCAGACACATTGTTTGAAATGGAACTGGAAAAAATATTTTTTTTTATTTAGCAAACTACAAAAAAAGAACAGAAAAGTACAGAAAAGTTTTTGTATTAACTATATTCACACTGCTCCACAAAAGCTGACATTGTTTGAAATGGAAATGTAATTGCAGGCACCACTGGAAAAATAATTTTTTTTTAGAGAGTAAAGTACATTGAAAAGATGTTGTTTTGGCTATATTTACACTGCTCTATGGCTATATTTACACTGCTCCATCCATGTTCACCAGTTAACAGTCTAAGAAGATAAAGAAAAATAACATTGTAATTTAAACTCATTCATACAGACTCAAGCAAAATGCATTGTAGTAATTACACAGCCTAACATGATCTCTAAAATATGGTTGCACAAAATGATTTGATATTTGAAAGAAACTAACTCAATTACCTACTTTCCTCTTTTCCTAAACATCCACTTCGAAGGTGATCTTCCTGTTCAATCAGTTATCTCGAACTTGGTGTCGATTCACACGTTATTATAAAGGCATGTTATCTCCCGGCGCAAGAACAATGTGTCAAAAACGCCGAAGTGTGAAACGCTTTTCTTAGACTATAATCGTCAGACTGACTAAACTAATTGCTGGTAAATGAGTTTCACACTCGGGTGTTGTCACGTTGTCGGTACTCCAAAAGAGAGAGGCTATCTGTCACAAAGAAAACAAAGGGACGTCTCTTCCTTTTGTAAAGGGGCAGCAGAAATTAAACGGGGACGGGAATCACAGAAAGGGGGGCGGCCCGCACCTCTAAAACCCCTCGTGGAGAACCCTGATATGGTTAAAAAATATCATGACCTGCTCTGGCTGGATGCTTGATTGGGTGATGGGAGCACACTCCTCAGCAATGATGGGATGCAGATGGGACCCTTAGGGCTGGCCAAGACAATTCAGTTACATTTCACCGGGTCTGGGACATGCGACAGAATGTCTGAAGGCCGATTCCCTGCAGGCTATGATAGCCAGTCGAGGTCTCCACCCTCTCCACCAAAATATTTCCTGTTGACTCCATGTAACTCAGAGGGACAGATTGGGGGGGAGGGGAAAGAAAACACAGGTTGTTAGGTATGCCCAATGTCACCTGAATAAGTAGGAACAGTATACATATTGCACCGAGTACAAGCAGGGACTCCGGCAACTAACTATGACAGCATAACTAAAAGTGGAGAGCCAGAAGGTAACTCGGGCATGAGGGGCCCCGGGACATACAGCAGCAGCCACTACACCGTCAACAAACTCGAGTGAGCAAGCGAGTGGGGACTGACAGCATCCATACATCCCAGTTTACCAAACACTCTGTCTGAGGACCCTCCAGATCTACACCTTTACCTCATAAACACCATTAACACAAGGCTTGACTAAACAGATCTGTTTTCAGCCGAGACTTAAACACTGAGACTGTGTCTGATTCCCAAACACTACTTGGAAGGCTGTTCCATAACTGTGGGGCTTTGTAAGAAAAGGCTCCGCCCCCTGATGTAGCCTTCACTATACGAGGTACCAGCAGATAGCCTGCACCTTTTGATCCAAGTAGGCGTGGCGGGTCATAGAGGAGCAGAAGTTCACTCAGGTACTGTGGTGCGAGAACATTCAGTGCTTTAAAGGTCAATAGTAGTATTTTATAATCAATACGAAATTTGATTGGGAGCCAATGCAGTGTGGATAAGACAGGGGTGATGGGGTCATATTTTCTAGTTCTAGTAAGGACTCTTGCTGCTGCATTTTGAACTAGCTGGAGCTTGTTTATGCACTTATTGGAACATCCAGACAGTAAGGCATTACAATAATCCAACCTGGAGGGAACGAAAGCATGGACTAGTTTTTCCGCGTCATGTAGTGACATTAAATTTCTTATCTTAGTAATATTTCTGAGATGAAAGAAAGCTATCCGGGTGATGTTCTCAATGTGAGTTTCGAATGAAAGACTGGGGTCAATAATCACTCCGAGGTCTTTTACTGCTGCACGTGAAGAAACAGAAAGGCCATCCAGAGTTACTGTGGAATCAGAAAACTTACTTCTAGCTGCATGTGGTCCGAGTACAAGTACTTCAGTCTTGTCAGAGTGAAGCAGAAGGAAGTTAATAAGCATCCAGTGTCTAATGTCCTTCACACATTCCTCAATTCTATTAAGCTGGTGTCTCTCATCTGGTTTTGTAGAAACGTACAACTGTGTGTCATCAGCATAACAGTGGAAACTAATACAATGTTTACGAATAATATCACCCAGAGGGAACATATATAAAGAAAAAAGCAGTGGACCCAAGACAGAACCTTGTGGAACACCAAACTTTACCTTAGTACGTCTAGAAATATCACCGTTTTATATCAACATACTGACAGTGATCAGTTAAATAAGAGCTGAGCCAGGAGAGGGCCGTTCCCTTAACTCCCACAACATTTTCTAGTCTATCCAGAAGAATGGAATGATCAATGGTATCAAATGCTGCACTAAGGTCAAGCAACACAAGCAGCGAGACACAGCCCTGATCAGACGCCAACAGTAGGTCGTTTACTACTTTAACCAGAGCTGTCTCTGTGCTATGATGAGGTCTAAATCCTGACTGATACATTTCATGGATGTTATTCCAGTGTAAATATGAGCATAACTGCTGTGCCACAGCTTTTTCAAGGATCTTGGAGATAAAGGGGAGGTTTGATATCGGCCGATAATTGGACAGCCGACAGGGATCAAGGTCAGGTTTTTTAATCAGGGGTTTGATAACTGCTAGTATAAAGGATTTGGGTACATAGTCGATCATAAGAGAAGAATTTATTATTTTTAGAAGCGGTTCAATTACTTCAGGTATTATCTGTTTGAATAGACGTGTAGGTAAGGGATCTAGTACACAAGTTGAGGCTTTTGATGTAGAGATTAATGAAAGTAATTCAGTTTCTCTAAGGGGAGTAAAACATTCTAACTGATGATCTGATACAGTTATATTGTTAACTACAGGGTCACTTTCATTGTCTGACCTTAAATTAGTAGTTTGAATTTTTTGTCGGATATTCTCAATTTTGTCATTTAAAAAAAAATTAATGAAGTCGTTGCTACTCCATACTGCAGGTGTGCATGTGTCTATAGTGGACTTATTCCTGGTTAATTTTGCTACAGTATTAAATAGGAATCTAGGATTATTTTTGTTATCTTCTATTAGGGAGGAGAGATATGTTGATCTCGCAGCACTAAGAGCTTTTCTATACTTCAGGAAGCTCTCCTTCCACACTAATTTGAACGCTACCAATTTTGTTTGACGCCATTTACGTTCCAATTTTCGAGTGGTCTGTTTTAATGTGCGAGTGTCATCATTATATGAAGGTGCTAATTTTTTTGTCTCTGACCGTTTTCCTTTTAAGAGGAGCTACATTATCTAAAGTATGGCGGAATGTTGACTCTAAGCATTCAGTTGCCTGATCAAGTTGTGCAGGGGCTGACAGTGACCCAATCAAAGTTGATAACTCTGGGAGATCATTTATAAAGCTCTGTGCAGTAGTTGACGTGAATGTAGTACGTTTAATACAGTAGCGTGGTGAGGTGCATATATTATTACTCAGACAGACATATTTTGAATGAGATGAGACAATGATCTGAGATAACTTCAGACTGTGGAAGTATGACTAGATTATCTATGTTTAATCTGAATGTTAGTATTAGATCGAGGGTGTGACCACCATTATGGGTCGGTCCTATGACATTCTGATTAATCCCGACTGAATCTAAAATGGACACAAACGCTGTTTTTAAAGGGTCTTCTGGGTTATCGAAGTGAATATTAAAATCTCCGACAACTAAAGCTTTGTCTAAGGAAATAACCAGATCTGAGATAAAATCTGCAAATTCAGAAAGAAACTCAGAATATGGCCCCGGGGGCCTGTAAATAATAAGTAACGGAATTAACTGGGTATATTTTTCTTATTTTTCGAGGCTACATACATTATATGAGTATGAAGAACTTCAAATGTATTAAATTTATAACCAGGTTTTTGTGTTACACCTAGATAATCGTTATAAATAACCGCGCCGCCTCCTCCTCTGCCAGTTAGACGAGGCTGGTGTATATAACTGTATCCAGGAGGACTCGCTTCATTTAATGCTATATATTCATTTGGCTTAATCCATGTTTCTGTTAAACACAGTACATTAAACTCCTGATCAGTAATGAGTTCATTAACCTTTAGATGTAAGAGATCTAATATTTAATAGCCCCACCTTTAGATCAAAGGTGCTGGCAGCAGCTGTACAGTCAGTCTGATCTAATTTTATATTGATTAGGTTACTGGAGCAAACTCTGAGTATTTCTACTTTTTTTGTTGAGCTCGGGGAACAGACAGTCTCGATGTAGTTAAAGCCACTAGCGGCCTTGATGGGCCCCCACACGTGGTTCTGCAACCCAGGACATCCTGCCACCCAACAAAACAGTCACATGTCATATATTCATCAAATGTTCAAAGGTGATGTGCATGTTGCAAATGCCATGATTGCTTGAGGGATGATAGATAAAGACTGTGTGTGTGGTGTGAAGATGTACATTTATATATATGTACAAAACTATACATGTGTTCCTCCTTATCTCTATCTCGCGCTGTAATCTTAAGTCATCTTAGCTTTCCTGTGTGTGTGTGTGTGTGTGTGTGTGTGTGTGTGTACACATGCAGAGTTTTTATATGTCTGCAACAAAATGCACAATGATGGCAGGTCACTATTATTGTGTGTCTGTTGCTAGGACAACTATCATGATTCATGTCATTTTTGTAGTGATCTAAGGGTTCTGAGTAAGGTTTTGGCCATAAGTTCTGAAGAGTTTTGTTTCAATTAGGGGGCGCTATGAAGTCCCTGGGCCACGCCCGGGGCTAAATGTCTGTGGCTGAGAAGCGGTTACAATGACTGTGTATCAAATTTCATGAGTTTTCGTGCATGGGAAATGCCTCAAACACGACAGAAAAATAAGAATAATAATAATCCTTCGAAAAACAATAGCGTCTTCGCACCGAACGGTGCTCGGGCCCTAATGATGAATAAATCAATAGAAATATTATTAATGATGGCAATAACAGTCGTTAAAAACAAACTTTTATTACACCAATATAATTTTAATGATGATGATAATTATAATGACACCCTGAATCTCTTCCGGTCAGTATTTAAAGAAGCTGCACACCCAGGAGAGGGCAGTAGAGGAAGTGAAGTTGGCCATCAAGCCGTACTACCAGCGCAAAGACATCAACAAAGAAGAGTACAAGGACATCCTGAGGAAAGCTGTGCATAAGGTACACACTCCTCCTCTCCGTAAAGCTGTTTCATAGCACTTCGCCCACCATGACCTTGGTTTGACCTCTGGTGAAAGGCAAAAATAAACCCGTGCACTTCCATTCACAAAGCACCTGATTGTAAGACTGATCTGGGATCAGGTTTCTGCCTTTCTTTCCCGTGCTTTGTTTGTGTGTAATAAAGGACAATGTAATGCGCAGAGAAACATTACAGCTCTCACGCAATGAGCCGGTTTTATTTCCATTTGTCTCCTGACAGCGCTGATATGGGTCATTAAGCCTTTTATCAATGAAAATAAGGTGGATATATAAAAATATATATTTCCCTTGGGAAAAAGTTAGTGTCCCCTGCATGGTTTCCCATGCTGAGGGAAACAGGGAAATGTACCTCTGTTGTTCAGTTTATACAAATACAAAACACACACTTCCAAGAAGCTGAAAAATGAAATGTGATGACTGTTCTGTAATAAGATCACAATCCAGAACTTTCTTTCCAACAGTGAGGATCCAGAAACTGATCAGAGGATGTGAACGAGGTTAGACACAGTTGTAAAGAGAGCACAGAGATGATAAAGTATTAGAGGATATTTCTCACCTTAAGGAAGATGGATGGGGCGGCACGGTGGTGTAGTGGTTAGCGCTGTCACCTCACAGCAAGAAGGTCCTGGGTTCGAGCCCCGTGGCCAGCGAGGGCCTTTCTGTGTGGAGTTTGCATGTTCTCCCCGTGTCCGCGTGGGTTTCCTCCGGGTGCTCCGGTTTCCCCCACAGTCCAAAGACATGCAGGTTAGGTTAACTGGTGACTCTAAATTGAGCGTAGGTGTGAATGTGAGTGTGAATGGTTGTCTGTGTCTATGTGTCAGCCCTGTGATGACCTGGCGACTTGTCCAGGGTGTACCCCGCCTTTCGCCCGTAGTCAGCTGGGATAGGCTCCATCTTGCCTGCGACCCTGTAGAACAGGATAAAGCGGCTACAGATAATGAGATGAGATGAGGAAGATGGATGCAAGTGTTTAAACTCTGATTTTGATTAGTTTTCATCTTCTCAGGGACTTGTCCAGAGGACGCTCCACTGATGATAAACGCATTAAAAACTGTGTGTAATGTTATTTGAAGAGGCATGTGTTTAACCTTTATGGAAGGAGTCTCCAATGTCAGTTTAGTATTTTACTGTCACTCTGTGTTTTTTTTTTTTATTTCTGACTCCTCTTCATCTGAGCCATGAGGGTGCACAAACTTTTGCTCTAAAGATGCCTTTGTGTCTTTCAGATCTGTCACAGCAGGACGGGTGAGATCAACCCGGTGAAGGTGAGTAACCTGGTGAAACTCTACGTGCAGAGGTACAAGTATTTCAGGAAGCACGGCCGCAAAATGGACGACGAGGACAAGGAAGAGCGAGACTCCGCCTCCCTGCACAGCTCCACGTGATTGGACATCGGGACCGCTTTGTTAGGAATTTGTGATTCTCCACCGCTGTGCTACGTGCTGTTCATGTGAAGTCCCGAACTCCACCTCCACACTATGCCACGCCCCTTTCCTATGTGTTTCATCTAAATGTGGGGTTAGAGACGAGCACACGCTTTGGAGGGAGAGATAAAGAACGTGTGTTTTTGTACTACTTTAGGTTCGTCACAATTCAAGACACTACATGGCTGTGCTTTCTCTCTCCCTCTGAATGAAGAATGTTAAAATATTCAACAGATTAATCACAGGCTCCTCCCACTCAGTGATCAGAGGCAGACCAGTGCATGTTCGAATGTTGATGACGTTTTTTTTTGTGTGTGTTTTATAAACGCATTTGTCTTTGAATTGCGGTCCTTCACATGTCTGATGGTTTTCTTAGAACAAAGTCATGGATGTGGAGAAAATGGACTCTTCCAGTGACTGTGCTTCGACTCCATCTCCTCCTCTCAGCCCCTACAGGTGCAGTCACAGGTTCTCACACTTGTGCTTGTAGATGTGCATGTGTTTTAGGTTTTATTTGGACTTCAGGAGGCTGACGTGCAGAGGGATAAATCAGAGGGATAAAAGTAAAGCCGTCGCTTCCATCATGAGCGCTGTGACCTGCAATTTCTCTCTACGTGACATAATCGGCGTCTCATGAGCTGGACTTCGGACCGGAGCCATCACCAGACAGTAAACTCAATTAAAAAAAAAAATCAAGAAGTCCGTCTCGCTGCTGTGCCTGATTAATCAGCGAGGAACGTTCTGTCTGAAATAAATCATGTGTTCGTAGATCTTTACTGGCAATATATAAACAAAACGTCAGCGCAACATCTTAAAAAAAAAAAAAAAAAGAACTACTCGAACCTGTAAAACTCCTGAAAAAGGACGATTTGGGAAATGGTTTGACTTTTCCTACACAGTGTATAAAACTGCAGAGAATGTAGTTCATGTTAAATCTGAAACTTTAGCTGAGTTTTTGTTTTACAATAAATGTTTATTCGAGATGAACGAGAGAAAAGCGGTGAGGAGGGAGCTGGTGGATTGAGAGAGTCTCTGAAATAAATTATTAAACCTTTATCGAAAGCTGAGTGATCAGTGAATGGGTTACTCATAGGGTGTGTTTTATACAAAAGCATGTCAAGTAAAAATGGAATTTATGCAAATCAACAAAAAAACACTCATTTCATTAAAAAAAACATCAGTTCCCACACTCCCTTCGTTCATTATTAATTCCACAAAACTTTCATGTGTGGGAAAGAATTCATATATTTTCATTAAAAATAATTTAGTTCAGCACTACACAAAAGCCTGCAAAGTTTTTTTTTTTTTTAAAGATGGTTGAGTTGTAGCTTTTTAAATGTGTTCAACTTGGAACCTTTTCTAAAAGGTGAGATGAAGCGGGTTTTTTTGTTTTTTAAATATGTTCTGTTTGCCCATTAGTTTGTCATTCATTTTTGTTTCTTCAGTCTTTGAATACAATCCATAAATCAGGTGACTTTTGTTTGCAAGTTTCCTTCCGGTGAATGACGTGGCAGTCAGACGAACCTGTCCGACTGCTGTTATGTAAAGAGCGAGTGAAACCGTCTCCAACTATTTTTGCGGTTTAGAGGCCAATGCACGGTCAAGATACCTTCAGAAAGTTGCTGTTTGTGATAGGATTAGATCCTTATACATTAACAAAGGAGTTCCCCGACATCTCAGACTACCTGACGCTGCAGACGTCGTTCCACACGGACACACAGATGGAAACCTGGAAGATCATGGAGAACAACTTTTCCATATGTGTCTGGGTTAAAGATCTGGGGATCAGAACACTACAAGATAAATCCTGTATTGTTTTTGCCCGGGTCAGGAGGAATTTCTGGGCTTTTTGTACGTGTCTTTACAATGTTTGCTAAGGTGCTACAAGTTTTAGTATCAGGTGGAAACAAACCACAGCTGCTCAATTCCCAATCCTACCTGCTCTTCTCTTCCAGCTAAATCATTCATAAAGACCTGGGGATTACACACATTATACACGCGGTAGTTTACAATATGGCGACCCACAATCACCCCGTAAACAAAAACACATCTGAGGACTGAAGTGTCTCCTGAAATTCAAAACATCACAAAATAATTGAAAAGGGAGAGAGAGAACTTTTATCTATTTCATGGTTTGTTAGATTCAAAAAGCCCAAAACAACACAAGCGTAGAGCATTTTAACGACGAGCCAGTAGCCCCAGTGATGGTAATGCTTTGTGAACAGTGAGCTCAGCTGACCACCACTTCCTGTCTCGCATATCTAATGAGGCGGCTGTGACATCGGATACAAACCAGCAATTTGTGCCGTTGTTCCTTTATTTTGTTTGGTTGGTTTTGAGTCCATGTATATTTTCGTTGTTCTATTTTCCTCTGAGAAACAGAAATGAGAATGAAAAACGAATTTTTTGATTTTCATTTCAATATCCGCACATGAATAATGAAATAAGTCGTCATACTTCATTCTCCTGGTCAGCTACTGCACCAACAAACTTTAAAGAGGACTTGAATTTTGTTGTCTCCTTTGTAAAATGGAAAATTAAATCCATTTTTGGATGTAAATGGAAAATAGCCGGTGTTTTCATTTTCTGAAAGCGGCTGCTATGCTCAGTCCAAGTGCACGACTGTCAGTGTTCCGATTATTCGAGCATCTGACTGGACTGGAGCTGAAACACATGGAGCAGTGTGTCCTTTAACCAAACAACAAAAAAGACTCCGAGAGGAGGACACGAGTCAGAAAAACTTACTCATGTTTCAGATGAAGTTTATTTAAAAATGTTCGTCAATGCAACTGTCGCGACTCCTGGTGTCTGAGGGACCCCTGGGAGCCATCAGTGGTGCACAGGAAGTTCGTTGCTCCTGAGCTCCTTCTGGGTAATTTAGCTGGGTTTAGGACACGCGCATGTAGACAGCTTCGGGTTTCAGGAAGTGAAAAAATTGAGCTTTTCCTGTTTCTGTTTTCTTAAGAATTAAAAATCAAGTCCTTTTTAAATGTTGTATATGAAAAAGAAGTATGACTTGTTTTCTGTTATTCTTTTGGATTTTGAAATGTGGTTTCTCAAAAGAAAACCGAACGATTAAACTGTACAGGGACCCTGATGGGATCCAGCTCTCTAAAGGGATCTGTTTGGAACCGTGTGGAAAAGGAATATCCTGTTACCATGACAACTTACTAGAAGCAAGCAATAAACAGAGCAATGATTAATAAAGACGGGTCGATGAAATGATGAAACAATCACAATACAAGGAATATGAAAAAAGTTGTTTATGATGATCAGAGGATCTTTATTACTGAGAGTCACATTAAAGAACTTTAAACACACGGAGTGAGAGTGTGTGAGAGAGAGAGTCTGTGTGAGTGAGTGACTGTGTGTGAGTGAGTGAGTGAGTGAGTGAGTGACGTGTGTGTGTGTGTGTGTGTGAGTGAGTGAGTGAGTGACTGTGTGTGTGAGTGAGTGTGTGACTGAGTGTGTGTGAGTGAGAGTGTGTGTGTGAGTGAGTGTGTGAGTGAGAGAGTGTGTGTGTGACTGAGTGTGTGAGAGTGAGTGAGTGTGTGTGTGTGTGAGAGAGAGAGTGAGTGTGTGTGTGTGTGTGTGTGTGTGAGTGAGTGAGTGTGACGTGTGTGTGTGTGCTGATAAACGCTGTACTGTTTCAATCCCAGTGTCTGTGTTTTTACTTCGTGTGTTTTTATCATTCTGAGCTGTTTGTAGTGATGCAGTTTGTTGTTTCACTCATCGCTGATGATGATGACGGAGCGTCTTTGTGTCCTACACAGTTCTGTGCAAAAGTCTTAGCCCCCCTTTTTCATACAAACTTTGTTATAGATTTCTATTTAATGACTTCTACATTATTGAGTCAGTACAAAAACATTCGTTTTCCAGCACAAAATTAAATGTTACAGAAAAAACAGTCTGTACCTGAGCAGCGTATTCCATCAGAGCGCACTTTCCAGATGAAAAAAGAAAGCATAATGAAGGCTGTTGGGTTTTGGTGTAAAATGAAGAAGTGAGTGTGACAGTCAAAGTGTCCAGAAGAACTGTGGCTGGTTCTGTAAGATGCTCAGGAAAACCTACAGATCATTTCCACATAAAACTGACCTCACTGGACCTGAGACGGAGATTTTTTTAAAGGGTCGTCTCACACCAAATACTGACTTTGTTTCATTTATTATGGCTCACTGATTACTGTTTATAGCATTTTAATGGTGAAACATTTCATTTCATTATTTTTAAGCCATTTTTGGTTGACAGCATTTCTTTATATGAGCCTCAGACTTTTACACAGAACTGTACATCGATTCCATGTACTGAGGTTTACGTCACTGAGTCTTAAAGCAGCAATAAGGATGTTCTGGTGAGCCTCAGGTACAGGATCAGGTTCTATTCCCAGCAGGAGATCTGGTACTGTGGGAATGAGGTTCCTCTTCCTGCTCCTGGAGAAACTCTGCTCTTACTTTTTCACGCAACAACATTTAAATAAATTAGGACTTTGTCACTTTTCTGTAATTTGGTTATGACACTCTAAACAACGATGGTCCCCAATGATTCCTCAGACCGCCATTTTTTCAGTTCCTGACTCCTGCTGCTGATCTGGAAGAGTTTTTGGAAACATTAATAATTAAAGTGTGACTGATCCCCAAATACACATTTTCACTGGGAAATACCTCAACACAGAGCAAAATGGGTTTGAATTTCTTTCAGGTTGAAGTGAAGGTGATGAAGCGCTTTTTGTTTGTTTGTTTGTTTGTTTGTTTGTTTGTTGAGATTGTGTGTGTGTGTTGGATGTGTCACTGTGTGCAGTTTATTAAGTTAAAACTTCGCAGTGGAGGCACTGGATAAAAACACCAGAGAAATCACAGAGAGTTGCTGCTCTGTGTGTGTGTGTGTGTTTAAATTCAGCACACGCTGCTTCGAGCCCTCAGTTCCAGCAGTGATGGTAATTTTTGTGCTTTGTGCAGTTTTCTGAAAATGAAACTGAGTACCAGGAACCTTTTTTCTTCTTCCTGAAGGTTATGAGCTCAGCGCTGCTGAAACCTGCACAACTGGTCATGTGGCCTGGAGCCAAACAAAACACCCACGAGAACTCGAACAGTCTCAGACGCGATGGGTGAAGCTGCGTGTGAAAGGGATTCAGGGCCCAAATCATTGATCTTCAGTGATTATTTGACCTGGATGGATCCTGAAGCATTAAACTGACAATGCCTTGCAAAAGTATTCACCCCCTTGGTGTTTGTCCTGTTTTGTTGCATTACAAGCTGGAATCAAAATAGATTTTTAGAGGGTTAGCACCATTTGATTTACATAACACGCCGACCACTTTAAAGGTGCACATTGTCTTTTTTTTATTGTGACACAAACAATAATTAAGATGAAAAAACAGAAATCTGGAGTGTGCATAAGTATTCAACCCCCCCCCCAATTGAGCCACTGTTTGCTGCAATTCCAGCTGCAAGTCTCTTGGGGTGTGTGTCTATTAGCTTAGCACATCTAGCCACTGGGATTTTTGCCCATTCCTCAAGGCAAAACTGCTCCAACTCCTTCGAGTTAGATGGGTTGTGTTGGTGTACAGCAATCTTCAAGTTATGCCACAGATTCTCAACTGGATTGAGGTCTGGGCTTTGACTAGGCCATTCCAAGACATTTAAATGTTTCCCTTTAAACCACTCCAGTGTGGCTTTAGCAGTATGTTTAGGGTCATTGTCCTGCTGGAACCTGAACCTTCGTCCCAGTCTCAAACCTCTGGCCGATTCAAACAGGTTTTCCTCCAGAATTGCCCTGTATTTAGTGCCATCTATCTTTCCTCCAGTCCTGACCAGCTTTCCTGTCCCTGCAGATGAATAATATCCCCACAGCATGATGCTGCCACCACCATGCTTCACTGTAGGAATGGTGTTCTCAGGGTGTTGGGTTTGAGCCACACATGGCATTTCCCATGATGGCCAAAAAGATCAATTTTTGTCTCATTTGACCAGAGAATCTTTTTCCATGTGTTTGGGGAGTCTGCCACATGCTGTTGGGCAAACTCCAAACGGATTTGGAGTGAATTCATTGGACCAGCTCTTATTTAGGAGTTTCATACGAAAGGGGGTGAATACTTATGCACACTCCAGATTTCTGTTTTTTTCATCTTAATTATTGTTTGTGTCACAATAAAACAACAATGTGCACCTTTAAAGTGGTCGGTGTGTTGGGGAAATCAAATGGTGCTAATCCTCTAAAAATCTATTTTAATTCCAGCTTGTAATGCGACAAAACAGAACAAACACCAAGGGGGTGAATACTTTTGCAAGACACTGTAAAAATGAATACGATGTGTTCATTGTGTTTCTGTGCAAAAAATGGACAAACTGACTAAGATTTTCTGTTGGAGAGTCGGTTAAGAGTGTAACTGTAAGATGTACAGAAGTGTGTGTGCTGCACTGCGTCCTGCTCATCAGCGCAGGAATTTAAAAAGAAAAGAAAATGTTGCTGGTGTTGGGAAAGTTCAGGAGTGAAAACAGTGTAAACAGGACGTTCTGCAGGGTTCCTGTGTTCCTCCCAGCTGAACTCACAGGAGTGAAATAATGAAGAGGTGACGTTCCACTCAGCAGTGTGATGTTTCTGATCCACTGGAGCTCATCAGCGCCCCGGAATAATGAAGTCCAGCGTTCTCCTGATCAGCACTCGATCGAGTTCCTCAAAAAATCATCATGAAACAGTAAAGAGAGGATCACACTGAACCCCCCAACACACACTTTAATCCGTGTCTCCAGTGTCAGTGTTTTGTAACAGAGGTGAAGCTGGAACTGAAAGTTTTCTGACATCTTCAGGACAGAGGAGTTTGCACTTCTTCTTCATGGTTTCTCCGTAACATGCTTTGCTGTTATCATTTACTCAAATCATCAAATGCCGCTACATGAAGTCTTCAGGTCTGAAAGTGGAATCCTGGAGAATCACCAGGAGCTTCTCCACTGCGCTCATGAACAAGTAGAGATCACACACACTGATGGAAGTGCTCAACTGTTGGTCCCGTCCTAACACTCCTGTAGTGGGCGTGGCCGTGTTCACCTGTCATGGCGGGGGTTCTCCGGAAATGCCTTTGGAAACCGAGCGCAGGTGTGTGTGCGCGCGCGGGTGGGGCTCTGCACTCGTGCCTTCGAGCAACAGGGTAAAACAGGATTTTAGAAACCGAGAACGTGAACTTTGACACGGTGTCTGAGAATCCGCTGGGGAGAGAGAGAGAGAGTTCAGCCGCCGAGCACCGAGTGTTTCTTGAAGCGCGCGCAGGAACCGGAGGAGAACCGAGCAGCAGGAGAGGGACATGAGTTCCACAGAGCGAGAGCAGGATCAGGGGAGGGACAGGTCCCAGAAAGGAGACAAGGATCAGGTGAGTCTGGGTTTATTACGGACAGTGAGAGGTTTTATTTCTCCTGATAAATAAAGTGAGAGTGAGCGCAGGAATTTAAATGCAGGAATCTACAGCGGGCCTAGAACAATTCACCCAGTTCCCCATTCCATCCACACTGCTGGGTTCACTGTTCGAGTTTCTCATCATGTTTAAAAATAATTAACTGCAGAAAATGTTATTACCAAAACATTGCAACATTTATTGTCCTATTCATTATCAACTTAAATATTCCTTTAAATTAAAGCTGTACGGCCTTTCAGATTTTTCAAGTGTAGGTTATAAAACGAATTTTCCCGACACCCAATTCTTTTTGTTTAGTGACCTGAATTCTAACCACAGACTTCCACCTGTATTAGTTTTTTTTTTTAAATAGAACAATTAATGGGGAAGCATGGTGGTGTAGTGGTTAGCGCTGTCGCCTCACAGCAAGAAGGTCCGGGTTCGAGCCCCGTGGCCGGCGAGGGCCTTTCTGTGCGGAGTTTGCATGTTCTCCCCGTGTCCGCGTGGGTTTCCTCCGGGTGCTCCGGTTTCCCCCACAGTCCAAAGACATGCAGGTTAGGTTAACTGGTGACTCTAAATTGAGCGTAGGTGTGAATGTGAGTGTGAATGGTTGTCTGTGTCTATGTGTCAGCCCTGTGATGACCTGGCGACTTGTCCAGGGTGTACCCCGCCTTTCGCCCGTAGTCAGCTGGGATAGGATCCAGCTCGCCTGCGACCCTGTAGAACAGGATAAAGCGGCTACAGATAATGAGATGAGATGAGAATAATTAATGAATTTATCTCCACATGGCCCTAAATTCTCTGCTATTTTTTCCTGCTTCACCATGACCCAATTCAAGATACTCCATCATGCATCACGTGGTGGGCTTTCCCCGTTCACGCAAGGCATTGTGGGATACAGATTTGAAACAGGAGAGAAAAATGGAGGACGTGAGTGTGCGAATGAAACGTGAAAGAGCGACTACAGTAACGGAAAGCGAGAAGAAAAGACATTTTATATACGAAGGAAAGGAAACGCAGGACCAAACTAATAAATATGGGCGCTCAGCGAGCACCTCGGTGTGATCAGCTGTTCGTTTAGCGACAGAATGATGGAACTGTCAGTGCACGCTCAAAGGGAAACCTGTAGATGGCAGTAATGCAACACTGTGGATGTCAGCTGCTGTAAAACCCAAAAGAAGAAGAAGGTAAACCTGCGCATGCGCACACGGACTTCCTCTGTCTGCTTGACTGCGCCAAGCGAGCGATTTCATGCACATTATTTGCTTTAATCCCCTCAAATTAAATAACTTCCCAGCCACAGAATGGCCTGATATTTTGTGAGATATTACAGAAATAAACAGATATCACAATCACCACATTTCAGACGGAACTAAATTTCACAGGTTTTATGAATTCGAAAGGCTGACTCGCTCCAATAATGTGAGAAATTTCCACAAACAGCTCTGTTCTGAAACACCAGCAAAAGTGTGTTAGTCTTGTTTTAAGAGGAAACTGTGGCTCCCTCAAACCAAAATGAAAGAACAGGATAAATGGGTGAAAAAAACATCATATAAAGCTTTCACACAGATAGATGGATGGAGAGATGCACTTCATTAAAGGGACAAGTTAATTGTTTTTGTTAGTAAACAGTTGTAGGTGCAATAGGTTTATCAAATCAGTCTCATGTAAAAAGGGATCAGTCTCATAAATTCATTAATCATTAATTCAAGTGTCTCATATTTTATAGCTAAACTATTAAAATCAATGGAATAACTTAGTGGTGATGCTGCTATAGTTTAGTGAGTATTGTAGCTCTAATGTAATACATTTACTCTAGATCTATAATATTCATGTAACAACCAAATGGGTGAAGGCAATTAGAGTACTTGTTTGGCAGAGGTTGGTACTCAGTGAATGTTGTAGTAATAGACAGGACACAGTTTACTCCAAAGATACCATTTATTGAAATAGCTGACATGAATTAGCAAACTAATACTGATCAGATATCGCAACAATAGCAGCCAAGGAATAATTCAATATAAATGGTGATACAATGTATACAGGTAATAATCAGTAGTGTATATGATGATAATTAAGGCACTAATGGTGATCAGAAGTAATAAGCTGTATGCCAGTGTTACAGTGTAGGGGTGAGTAGATGTTAAAATGTGAGGGGGAAATCACATGTTTGTGTGTCTGTGTGTGTGTGTGTGTGTGGGAGTGTAGGCGAGGCAGGTGTGATATATGAATGGAATGCGCGAGCCTTGTGCTAGGCCTCGCCTAAAAGGGGATGGGCAACAAGAAGAGCACCCGAGGGGGAGAGAGACAAAGGATCTGTAGTCTAAAAACTAGTCTCGGCTAGGCCTTAAACCCAACTTCTACTCAACCCTTAACTACTCCTGAAATCCCAGTGTTGAGGAGTGTAGTGCGACGGAGGGAATTAAAAAGAGAGAGAGAGAGAGAGAGAGAGAGAACGCATGCGCGATCTAACTAAATACAGATAGTAAACGAAGCAAATCAAACAACACGTGGTCTAAGACCGACTTTCATGTGAATCGAAATGTGTACATTTAAACCATGAATGAATTAAAATAAACAACACTCTTCACATTAACTAGCCACAACTAAGACTAACAATTGCCCAGATGCCAGCTTTACTGGAGATCGCTCTTGCTTGGCGACTGAAAGTGCGCCGTCTGTTATCCGAAGACAGCATGGAGTGCAGGTCCAGGGAGAAAACAGTTCTGTTCCTTTTACTTTTACAGCTTGTCAGCTGAAGATCTTTGGTGTCCCGTCGGTCGTCCGATGATCTGGAAGGAATCTTGTTTGTAGTTCGTCGACGTTGCGAAAGGGAAAAGGGATCCGGTCGCCTTTTCTCTTTAAAATACTGCGTGGGCTGCAGTAACTAACCGGTTCAGTTATTACTACAATTATGTGAAGATCAAATGTGTTGAACTTTGGCTAAAGGTCCGGTATCAATAGCTCGTTCTTTGTCCTTTGTTCTTCTGTAGCACAGATGCAACAATGTCTCTTTCACATGTGGAAACCCACCGCCAGAGAGAAGGAATTTCGATTCTACCGCGGGTTTAAAGCACAGTCGTGACGTCACTGTATTTGGTATGTGATACCATTACAGGAGGTCAGAAAAATGGGCAGAGATAGAATATGGCATCGAGTACAGGGATTGGTGTGTTCAGTGCTGTACAGTGAAAGGGAGAAGATGGTTCATAAATGGTTACTATGGCTACGGCATGACAATCCATCCCTACACAGTTGGAAGAAATATAAAATATTGTATCATTGAAATATTACATATATTTAAGGAATTTAAAGTATTTATTTAGTCTGTCTATAAATTTAATTTCAGTGAAGCTGCTTTTTTGACGATCACTGTTAACCACGCTGTAAATAAAAATGAATAAAATAAAAGTAAATCGACAAATATCATGATGAGAGAGAGAGAGAGAGAGAGAGAGAGATGATGTGGTTCCAGTGTGATTTTTATTTTTTTTTAATCAAAAGACATAACTAATAAAGTTTAAAGTCTAAATGATTAAACTGTACCAGGATGAAATGCGGTTAAGTCCAAAATCACCTGAAAATGACACGATACACTGATTTAAACTTTGCTGGTCTTCTGTGTTCATCTCTCTCTCTCTCTCTCTCTCTCTCTCTCTCTCTCTCTCTCTCTCTTTCTGGTGGTGTTACATGTCTGGTGTCTTTCCTTTTTTAAGAGATCTTTTTATATAATCTGTAGATCTCGATGTTAATATTGGAGACTTGCTTGGTGCAGGAGGATGAGAGCAGGTCAGTGACCATCAGGTTACAGTCACAGGTCAGCAGGTGATCAGCGCGAAGGGCACATGCGTGATCATCTCCAAAAATAAATAACGTTTATAAAATCCATTTTCATCACCATCACTCAGCTCAGAAATCTTCCCCAAGCCAAACAGTTTCTTTTTTGTGTTTTGTATGAAGCTGACTGGTGTGTGGATTAATTAAGGTTAATAATGAAGGAAAACCACACTGGCCACACCCTCTGACAAAAACAGCCTGAGAGCATGACATAATGTTTTCTGAGGTTAATGTGGTTCTAAAAAAGGGTTTAATATAAAACGCATGTTGTGTCAGATCATTATCTTGTGATTTAAATAAAAGTAATGCAGTCATAATGTTTTTGTTTTCTGTGATCAGTGTGAACATTTAGTTTAAACCGCAAATCCTCCCTCATTAATCCAGTCAAAGTGCAGGTTAAGAGAATAGAAGGTGAAAGGTCATGAGGTGGTTCCTCTGTAGGGTCACTCTGAGCTTGTGTAGAACCTTACAGCAGTGTTTCCTGAGCAGGAATAATTCCAAAATTAGGAAAATAATTCTCCTTTAATCATGTAACATGTGTACGGTTTTCATTGTGAACTCTGTTATCAACAACAGGTCATAAAGTCACTGAACCTGAGACCCGTGTTCACTCAGTTAGGAGAACAAGGTTCTTCACTGAAAGTTCGCGTCGTGTACGGGAGCGTCGTCGTGCTGGAGAAGGTTTGGGTCTCTGAGTTCCAGTGAAGGAAACTGTAACATTGCAGTGTTCAGAGACGTTCTGTAGAACTGTGTTTCAGAGTTTGTGGTAAGAGTTTGGAGAAGAACCAGATATGAGTGTGATGGTCAGGGGGCACATACTTTTGGCCACTTGGTGAATTTCCTGTTATGGTTTGATTTTATGAGGAGATCCACAATTACCTCACAGCTTCAACTTCATAAAGTCTCCAGTGACATGTCTTTGCTTTGCTTCAGGGTGCAGAGACGCTGGTTTACAGCTGGAGCAGAAAATAAAAACAATTCTGAAAATTTGTGGTGGAGGAGAATGAAGACAAGTCCAGATGTGTGTGTGTGCGTGTGTGAGATGTTATCATAGGATGGGGTGGTGTTTGGTATGATGGTAAGTGCAGTAATCCCCTCGTCCCTGTGATAAAATCACTGCTACACCCTCGAGTGGGTTTCGGCTTTAATAAAATGGAGAAAAACAATTCAGTCTTCAACAAAGAATTTAATTTATTATTAATAATCACAAGGGGGCGGCACGGTGGTGTAGGGCAGGGGTTTTCAAAGTGTGGGAGAGTCAGCCCCCCCCTCAGAGAGCAAATAAACAACAGCGCCCCCCCTCATTTTATTTTTTTCTTTTACACATTTTAAACATCTGTGCTTTTCTTTTTAAAACATCTTGTTTTACACATTTTAAACATCTCATAGCATCGTTAGCTAGCACCTCTTGGTAGACAACACACTGTGGCAGTGGAGCATCTTCAGATCCAGTCCATGAAAATCCAAACTTTAAATAATTGTGGTCTTACTTCCTTTTTTTTTTTCAGTCCCCCCAGGATTCCGCGGACTTTTTTTGTGATTGTTGCGGGCTAAAATGTCTGATGTTGCGGGGGGGTTCCAAAAAAATTGCAATGAAAGTTGCGGTGTTTTTTAGGTTTTTGTTGCGATTACATTGCGGGAGGAAGTGAAAGTTGCAAGAAATTGTTGCGATTTTCTCTTTTTGTGATTAAAATTGAGTGATATGTTAAATATTAAGTTATTACCGAAAAACTATTGATTAAAAAAACAAACACTGAGAAATGGTTCTATAAACAACTTTACCAATATAAAAGATTCCCAGGACTACAAAAATGCAGAAAAATAGGCTTTACTTATCCAAATGCACCTGTTGGTTCAAAAGTTAAAGTGCAGAGAACCTCACAGCACAACATGAAGTTCCCTTAAAATATAATATAAATGCCTCAGCTTTCATGGAAGAAAAAAAAACTATTAATACTAGTACTGTGTGCAGGCAGTCTCTCCTGAAGACTAAATTAAACAATAATTATAAACTAATAAAATAAATGGCTCAGGCTTCATAGAAGAAAAAAAACAATTTGAACAGAATCTCACAGTATGATGCTGAAGCTGCCTAAACAATGGAAAATAAAATGCCATTTTGGCAAAAATGTTGGCATCCATTAATTTCTTGTATTAAGTAAAAAATAAAGTGTGCACAGTCCTTCACTGTAAACATAACACACTTTCAGTAACAGAATTTAAGCCTATAAAACACTGACTCGCACATCATACAATGTTGCCAGATACTGCTGACGTTTTCCAGTCCAAAATATGTTCAAAACCCACCAAAATGCACTTAAAACCGCCCAATCTGGCAACACTGCGCGCATGCTGCTTCTCTTGAACGTATACACGGAAGTAAGGCGGAAGGTAGTTTGTCGACGTCACTGCAAGACGACGCCAATGATTGGTCAAATTTGTGGGAAAGTTGCAGTGATTGGATATAATTGCAACACCGCCCTGAATTCGCGGGGATTGGTTGAATTTGCGTTGAAGTTGCAAATCGCAACATCGCGAAATCCTGGAGGGTCTGGGTTTTTGCTTAGCCCAGACTCTGTCTCCTCACTCACTGTAGCTTTAGGTACTAAAAATCGACCCATTTTATCTCTGGCAAAGGCTAGCTGAAGTTTGCTAAATGTCCGCAATAGTAACTTATTCTGGTTCATGTTTCCTCACGTTGCTCCCCCCCCGAAGAACTCTGGCGCCCCCCAGGGGAGGCACGCCCCACACTTTGAAAAGCCCTGGTGTAGTGGTTAGCGCTGTCGCCTCACAGCAAGAAGGTCCTGGGTTCGAGCCTCGTGGCCGGCGAGGGCCTTTCTGTGCGGAGTTTGCATGTTCTCCCCGTCTCCGTGTGGGTTTCCTCCGGGTGCTCCGGTTTCCCCCACAGTCCAAAGACATGCAGGTTAGGTTAACTGGTGACTCTAAATTGAGCGTAGGTGTGAATGTGAGTGTGAATGGTTGTCTGTGTCTATGTGTCAGCCCTGTGACGACCTGGCGACTTGTCCAGGGTGAACCCTGCCTTCCACCCGTAGTCAGCTGGGATAGGCTCCAGCTCGCCTGTGACCCTGTAGAACAGGATAAAGTGGCTGGAGATAATGAGATGAGATAATCACAATAAACAGTTATTCTGTCACACGATATTATCCGTTAACTAAGTTTTACTTGGTAAGAAAAAAAAAACCGTGGGAAGATGAACTCCTTTCATGAACAGAACAATGGCTTAATCTCTGATAATTACAGTGCGTGTCGTGAACGTCTCTGACACACGGCAGGAACAGCGATGAGGAAATCAAATTCCTCTGCTCTCATGCACAGCACATTACTGAATCCAGTTCATTATCCAACTGTTAGTGTGAGAGAATGAGGGGGGACATCTCCCTCTCTCTCTGCAATCTTTGCACAGTGGACAATAATGCATTATTGCCTTACAATGTTTACAATGTCTCTCATACACAAAGTTTACATTTATTTATTTCCGTTCATATACTACCTCAATATGCACACTCAACTCTGCACCTGATGTTGCTTGTGTCTGCAGTGTTGCACTCATTGCACTTGATGTTGTGTGTAGATTGTAGTCCGGTGATGTTTAATGGAGCCCCATGGTCCTAAAGAAATGTAGTTTCATTTTAACTGTGTGCTGTACCATCTGCACATGGTTGAAATGACAAAAAGACCTTGACAAAATGTCAGCTTCTAGATGAAATTATTTGGCATTATTTAACAGCAAAAATAAAAACGCGCACACTTTTTTTTTTTTTTTTTTTGCACTTGCCCTCCAGTTCTCTTTGCAGAACAGATAATTTATATCTTATTTCTCTCTTTTTTTTTTTTTGTGAAAATAGTGTAGACACTTAAGACAAAACCCATGCTGTTATCATGTTACTGAAACCACAAAGTGTAAACTCCTCTGTGCTGAAAATGTCTGAAAACTTTTGCACACTTTTTTTTTTAAATCACTTGATCAGTGGAGCATATGCTGGACACGCCCCTGTGAACGAGCTGTTACTATAGAAACAATAACGCATCAGAACAAGAGCATTAATTCTAGATAATACTGTGATGTTCAGCTGCACTACAGTCAGAGCTGCTGTTAGAATTAATCAACACCTTCTGACCAATCAGAGCCCAGAATGTAAACGTGTCGCATCATGAGCGTGTGAAATGTTTTGACTCTGAAACACTTCTGTTTCAGGGTTGGATCCCGAAGGTGATAAAGAGGAGGGAGTGCACAGCGTTTGTGGAGGATCCTCTCAGGTACGACACGCTGGGGCTCTCAGCTGGAATGTGACTAAAACATGATCTCACCTGTAGATCTTCCAGAGAAAATCTACAACACTGCCAAACCCATTTCATGACCCGTTCCAGTCTCTGAGTGCCATGTTTCTGAAACGGGACTTTAATCACACTTTGGGAAAGTTCTCTGTGGTGTTTTCTTACTGAGGCTGAAATATACAGTGGCATGCAAAAGTTTGGGCACCCTTACTGAAAATGTCTATTACTGTGAATAGTTAAGTGAGCAGAAGATGAACTGATCACCAAAAGTCATAAAGGTAAAGACGAGACATTTCTTTTCAGCATTTGCTGCAAGGTTTGTGTATTATTTTTGTTTTGTACAATTGGAGAGTGAAAATAGAAAAGCAACACCATGCGAAAGTTTGGGCACCCCAATACATTTGAGTCCTCAGGTAACTTTTACCAAGGTTCCAGACCTTAATTAGCTTATTGAGCTGTGGCTTGTTCAAATTCTTCGTTAGGAAAGAACAGATGATGCAGATTTCAAAGCTGTATAAATTCTCTGACTCCTCAAACTTGTCCCTAAAATCAACAGCCATGGGGTCCTCTAAGCAACTCCCTCGCATTCTGAATAATAAAATAATTGATGCTCACAAAACAGGAGAAGGCTACAAGAATGCAGCAAAGTGTTTTCAGGTCGCTGTTTCCTCAGATTGTAATGTTATTAAGAAATGGCAGTTAACAGAAACAGTGGAGATCAAGGTGAGGTCTGGAAGATGAAGAAAACTTTCTGAATGAACTGCTCGTTGGATTGCTAGAAAGGCAAATAAAAACCCCTGTTTGACTGCAAAAGACCTTCAGAAAGATTTAGCAGACCCTGGAGTGGTGGTGCACTGTTCTACTCTGCAGCGACACCTGAACAAATATGACCTTCATGGGAGAGTCATCAGAAGAAAACCTTTCCTGCATCTGAGCCACAAAATTCAGCATCTGAAGTTTGCAAACGAACATCTAAATAAGCCTGATGCATTTTGGAAACAAGTCCTGTGGACTGATGAAATCAAAATAGAACTTTTTGGCCACAATGTGCAAAGGTATGTTTGGAGAAAAAGGGGTTCCAAATTCCAGGAAAAGAACACCTCTCCGACTCTGAAGCATGGGTGTGGATCGATCATGCTTTGGGGTTGTGTTGCAGCCAGTGGCACAGGGCACATTTCATTGGTCGAGGGAAGCATGGATTCGAATAAATACCAGCAAATTCTGGAAGCAAACATCACACCATCTGTAAAAAAGTTGAAGTTAAAAAGAGGACGGGTCCTACAATAAGATGATGATCCAAAACACCTCAAAATCTACAATGGAATACCTCAAGAGGCCCAAGCTGAAGGTTTTGCCCGGACCCTCACAGTCCCCTGACCTAAACATCATTGAAAGTCTGTGGATAGATCTCAAAAGAGCAGTGCATGCAAGACAGCCCAAGAAACTTGCAGAACTGGAAGCCTTTTGCAAGGACAAATGTGTGAAAATCCCCCAGGTAAGAACTGAAAGATTATTAGCCGGCTACAAAAAGTGTTTACAAGCTGTGATACTTGCCAAAGGGGGCGTTACTAGGTACTAACCATGCAAATCAAATCAAATCAAGTCTATTTGTATAGCGCTTTTAACAATAAACATTGTCGCAAAGCAGCTTTACAGAATTTGAACCACTTAAAACATGAGCTAATTTTATCCCTAATCTATCCCCAATGATGAAGCCTGTGGTGACGGTGGCAAGGAAAAACTCCCTCAGACGACATGAGGAAGAAACCTCGAGAGGAACCAGACTCAAAAGGGAACCCATCCTCATTTGGGCAACAACAGACAGCCTGACTATAATATTAAGTTTTAACAGGTATAACCCTCAACTGTCCTCATGGGGCCGTCCTTCACAGGAGCGGTGCGATAAAACTCCGACCAGACACAGGGCACCAGGATGGATCAAGCAGGTCCGAGGGGCAGAAGAGGCCAGCATCTCAATCCCAGGATCAACATGTAACTCAGAGGGACAGATTGGGGGGGGGGGAAGAGAGAGAGAAAGAAAACACAGGTTGTTAGGTATGCCCTAAAAATGACAAGTATTAAATCTGTATGGTAGGCTCGCAGAGACGAGAGTCTTTACATCAGGCATAATACACAACAATGGCATGTTAATATGGTAAAATATATCATGACCTGCTCTGGCTGGATGCTTGATTGGGTGATGGGAGCACACTCCTCAGCAATGATGAGATGCAGATGGGACCCTTAGGGCTGGCCAAGACAATTCAGTTACATTTCACCGGGTCTGGGACATGCGACAGAATGTCTGACGGCCGATTCCCTGCAGGCTACGATAGCCAGTCGAGGTGTCCACCCTCTCCACCAAAATATTTCCTGTTGACTCCATGTAACTCAGAGGGACAGATTTGGGGTGGGGGGGAGGGAAAGAAAACACAGGTTGTTAGGTATGCCCAATGTCACCTGAATAAGTAGGAACAGTATACATTTTGCACTGAGTACAAGCAGGGACTCCGGCAAAACTAACTATGACAGCATAACTAAAAGGGGAGAGCCAGAAGGTAACACAGGCATGAGGAGCCCCGGGACATAAAGCAGCAGCCACTACACCGTCAACAAACTCGAGTGAGCAAGCGAGTGGGGACTGACAGCATCCATACATCCCAGTTTACCAAAACACTCTGTCTGAGGACCCTCCAGATCTACACCTTTACCTCATAAACACCATTAACACAAGGCTTGACTAAACAGATATGTTTTCAGCCGAGACTTAAACACTGAGACTGTGTCTGATTCCCGAACATTACTTGGAAGGCTGTTCCATAACTGTGGGGCTTTGTAAGAAAAGGCTCCGCCCCCTGATGTAGCCTTCACTATACGAGGTACCAGCAGATAACCTGCACCTTTTGATCTAAGTAGGTGTGGCGGGTCATAGAGGAGCAGAAGTTCACTCAGGTACTGTGGTGCGAGACCATTCAGTGCTTTAAAGGTCAATAGTAGTATTTTATAATCAGTACGAAATTTGATTGGGAGCCAATGCAGTGTGGATAAGACAGGGGTGATGGGGTCATATTTTCTAGTTCGTGCAGGGTGCCCAAACTTTTGCTTCGGGCCCTTTTCCTTTTTTGTCATTTTGAAAATGTAAAAGATGAAAATTAAAAAAAGTGTTTTTGCTTAAAATATAAAGGGAATGAGTCATCTTTAACTTTATGCCTTTTGGAGATCATTTCATCTTCAACTTGCTTAACTGTTCACAGTAACAGCAGTTTTGACCAGGGGTGCCCAAACTTTTGCATACCACTGTAACTCCAAGAGGAATGGTGTGTGTGTGTGTGTGTGTGTGTGTGTGTGTTTTCAAGGGTGTGTTTTTCTTGTTCTGCTTCTTGTGGTGAACTGAATAAACTCAAAGCAGAGCTGAAGTTAAAATGTGCAGAACAAATATCAGGACACTGAAATACGGACGGTTGATATGGGGTTGAAATACAGAGGCAGCCATGGGGCCCAAAGGGTTCCTGGTTTGATTCCCAAGACCAGCAGGAATAAACAGCACTTTCCCCTCCCTCTGTATCATGGCTGAGGTGCCCTTGAGTGAGGTACTGAACCTCCAACTGCTCCCTGGGCGCTGTAGCATCGCTGCCCACCGCTCTGGGTGTGTGTGCTCATTGCTCACGTGTGTGTGTGTGTGTGTGTGTGTGTGTGTGTGTGTGTGTGTGTGTGTGTGTGTTCACTGCTTGAGATGGGTTAAATGCAGAGGTTAAATTTCACTGTGCTTGAGTGTTCATGTGACAAATAAAGGCTGCTGCTTCTTCTCGGTTGTCCGAGGCGCGTCTGTGAAAAACCCGTCCAGCTGCAGCTCGAGCTCTGAGAGCTGCGGAAAGAAAGTTCGATTGAATGAAAATGCAGCTCACAAAGCAAAAAAAGAATGCATTCATATTCACCGTGCACATTCGAGCTGTGACACAATCCCACTCTCTGTAACTGGATCAGTTTATGACTCCAAATGTTCATCAGTCATCAGAATCTCATACGAAGCTGAACGCAGTGCTGCAGCTCATTTAAACCCAATTTCATTATAATAACGTTTTTAAGGAAATTATCTTTTATAACAAATATTTAAGAATGATTGACAGGAAAAACCCAGTCACCAGGGCGACAAAAGTCTGTGCGTTGTTGGTGCCAGGTCTGGATGGATTGGGGAGGGTTACATCACGAAAGGCATCCGGTGCCAAGCTGAAGCCAAATCGCAGATTTGGATCATAAATCTGATTTCCGTACCAGATTGATCAGAGAGGGTGAGATGGAAATGGATGATCTGTTGTGCTGCCCCCTAATGGGAACAGCTGAAAGGCGATGATGATGATGATGATGATGATGATGATTTAAGAATAACAGAAAGCACACAAGTTATTTTTAAATGAATTAATGATTATTTTTTAAAGACTCAGCAGAGAGGTTGAGGGTGTGGCCTTGGTGGAGGAGGGTGTGGCCTTGGTGGAGAAATGTGTGTGCACCACTGTTAATGTTTTCTCTCCTGAGGAAAGTTCTTCTCCCATCCAGGGCCTGAATGTTTTGGGCTGGAATCAAGTCTTTGTGGAAAGTTTTAGTGGGAGTTTTGTTGAAACCTGGCAACCCTGCCCTCAATCTTCATACTCGACACTTTTCAAACTCCAAATGAAAATCTCCACCTGGTCAGTCTGAATACACACCTGAACTCAGCCTAAAGCTCTCTAACGAGCTTCCTACACACACACACACACACACACACACACACACACACACACACACACACACACACACACACCTGTACAGACTGTATTCAGTTCCATCATAATGAGACACCTGCATGGATGAGTGCGAATAAACTTAATAACCAAGAATAAACTTGTTATATATTATAATAAAGTTACAGAAATGTCTCTTCTCCATCGTCCAAACAGAGGTGTTCAGTGTTGCATCCCGAATTATGCCTCCTTGTGAAGCTGTTTGCTTTGTGCTGGATATTAAAGCAGCGATGTGTAAAATTTCTCTGCTGCAGCTTCAGATTTAAACCCTGACTCTTCTCTGAAAAACCTGACTTTTCAGTTCCTCATGCTGAAATCCCCCACCCCCGTCTCTCCCGTCTCTCTGCAGTAATGAGGATCAGTGTCAGTGTGGTGGTGCTCGGAGTCTTCATGGTTCTGTAGCTACAGGTGATTATTTCAGCTCTGCTATTGTGACTCAGTGGGACTCATCCAAACACACATCCGAAAGTCCAACCGATGCTTTCGGAGAACTCAAGTTTGACGGCATCGCTCACAGACACAGTCATGTACGTATCACATAGACAGATCCACAGAGAAGGAGATACATGGAGACACTAAGAATAGGCTGAGAGAGAGAATGAAAATTCAGGGTCTTTAAGTCTCCTTAGTTTACACACATACAAGATGTGTGCGCTGGAGTGTGTTGGTGTGCGCTGGAGTGTGTTATTTTTTCATCCTCAGTTCCTGCGTTTGTCCTGTGACACTCCCGCGCAGCTCGTCTACGCCATTCTGACTCAGCACTGGTGTCTGCCGTCTCCCAACCTGGTGGTGTCTGTGGTGGGGGGCGGCAGCCAGGAGAAGGTCCGGAGCTGGGTACGAGAGGTGGTGAGACAGGGGCTGGTGCGAGCTGCACAGAGCACAGGTGAACTTTGACCTCTGCATCATCTTTTCATTAATCTCTTGTCAGTGAGTTTCCTACACTGTGTGTGTGTGTGTGTGCGTGCGCGTGTCAGGTGCCTGGATCGTGACCAGCGGGCTGAGGGAGGGCGTGAGCCGCTGTGTCGGTGAGGCTGTGAGGGATCACAGTGCTGCGGCTGCATCCCAATCCAAAGTGGTAGCTCTGGGCGTGGCCCCCTGGGGACTGGTGGACAACCGCCAACAACTCGTCAACGCAGAGGTGCAGAAGTGTTTGAACACACCTGAGAATTGCTCAGTCATCTGTTACACACACACACACACACACACACACACACACACACACTTCATCACAGTGAAATGTGCTGGAGTGTGTTTTAACTTTTACATCCAAGAACAATGCAGGATTGCATCATATTAACTAATGACTCCTTTATGGAGGCTTAAAGTGCTGATGACACAAACATGACTCTGCAATTTCTTAAATAAACAAACTATACAACATGGCAAACATGTTAGATTTCTGTTATAATTACGTGAAAAGAAGCTGTTGTTACGCGAATATCCAACTTTTAATTGCACAGCGCAAGAAAACTGGGTCCGTGGCTCGCGGCCATGTTGTGATGTCAGCGGGAGAACACGCTGCGGTTCACTGGCTGTTCTACTCTGGTTCTACTCAATGGAAATGGTGCATGAAAACGCCGGTGAACTCTCTAGTGCTAGCTCTTCCTCTTCTGGGAGTCTAGAGTTGTGTTGATCTCTTCCGAATAGAATCTATGATAGCCTACCCTCTTTACCCTTTGCCTCTCGTTGCTAGGCGGCAGTTACATGAACGCCGCAAGCTTTCACAAGCAAATACATGACTGATATCACGCCGACTTTATGATTACATTTATGATTATCATGTAGAATCTATAGCTCTACGTACCTTTATCTTATGTCGTTTCACAACACATGTTCTGACAGGAGGACTGTCTTTGGATCCGGCATAGCTACTAGTAGACCCCCTCCGGAATACTGGCAGTGTTGCCAGATTGGGAGGTTTCCTGCCCAGTTGTGCGGTTTCAAGTGCATTTTGGTGGGTTTTGAACATATTTTGGGCTGGAAAACGTCAGCAGTATCTGGCAACACATACTGCTGACGTTTTCCAGCCCAAAATATGTTCAAAACCCACCAAAATGCACTTGAAACCGCACAACTGGGCAGGAAACCTCCCAATCTGGCAACACTGTGTAAGCACTGCTGATGGTAGTAACACACGTTTGTGCTGAACTGAACACCCAAGAGATTCTTTTAAGCTGCGAAGGGTGTCAAAACAATCCAAATCGAAGTGTTCAGAGCACAGGACGGATGTTGGTGAGGGCTCCCACTTGTCACGAGTGCACCTGACTTGCCTCACCCACTTCGCATGCAGCTCGGGATCTCTGGGAAACTTGAATAAACTTACCCCATCCTTGTGGGTTTTGGAGCAAAAGCCGGCAACACAACGTGAAGGCATAATAACTTGTGTGTGTGTGTGTGTATATATATATATATATATATATATATATATATATATATATATATATATATATATAAATAATGTGTGTGTCTATGTATGTCTAATAAAAATACTAATAATGATAAACTGAACACCTGTCGCATCAACAACAAACTGGTAAGTGAGGAGGAAGGTTCTTTCGCTGACGTCATATAGCTCCTCCTCCTCTTTCGTCTCCTGGGTGCTGCAGCCCCGTCAAATTTGCCCAAATAGCCGCGTTTTTTATCATAACTTGTAAAATAGGCGCCTTCGTGAATTAATATATGGATCATCGAGAATGACTTTTTATGTTATAAAACATCGCCAAAGATGTCAAAAACGTGTCATCAGCACTTTAAATACATCTCTCACACACACACACACACACACACACACACACACACCTTTAAGGCATGTTCTGTACACACTCCCCTTTGTACCACACTAACTGAGCTGTATCCTGCCGGTTCCTGTCTCAGGGAAGTTTCCCCGCCAGTTATTTAGCTCAGAACTTGTCGCAGAACTCGTGTTCCCTGGACAGTAACTATCAGACCTTCCTCCTGGTGGATGATGGGAGCATCGGCCGCCGAGGAGGAGAGACGAACTTCATCACCAACCTGGAGAAATTCATCTCTCATCAGCGCACTGGCATCTGGGGTGAGAGAGACGAGCTGGGGCTTCAGGGAGTGTGTGTGTGTGTGTAAACTGGATCCAGGTGGCAGAAATACTTGCAGCTGGTTAAACGTAACATCCAGTGAAAATGGAGAAGAGGCGGGGCTTAACTAACTGAATAAATCAAGGGCTCAGATCCAATAATTTTATTTATTTATTTAAAATAAATGACCTGAAATATGTTGAATTTACTGCTAACCGAATCGCCTGCTGTTCTTCTCCAGAGTGCTGGCCTGTTTTTAGTATTTTTACTGAACACATTAATGTTGAGGATAAACACACACGCACTCTCTCCCAGTGTTTTACTAATTACAGGTGTGAAATAGCCTGAGATCGTTTTCAGATAATATTTCTAATTTTAAGGATTTGTTTCTGGAAAGCAGTAAACAGATCTCCCAGTAGAATCAGAGAACTGAAGGTCTGATCTAAACCCAGGCTGTATGATCTAATTTCAGGTTGGATTTATAATAACCTCCTCATGACAGATCACGCTGCTCAGACTGAAGGGACTTTATCAGATCTCACTCTTTGTGGTGTATAAAAGCAGTAATTCTTTAAAACCCTAATTCTAAAACCCCTTTAGAATTTTTAAAAATATTTCTACATAAATTTGACCAAAAACATCAGATTTTCACACGAGTTCTAAAAGTACGTAAAGAACCCAGTTAAAGAAATGAGACATTATTATTATTATTATTATTATTATTATTATTATTATTATTATTATTATTATACTGAATCATTTGTTTCTTGAGGAAAATGATCTGCAACACCAGGTCAGTGAGTGATTTTAAATTAAAGACTAAAAAACTTGTCCAGGAGAAAAAAAAAACAGCTTCATCCTCACTCTGAAAGTGTGTCCCCCTCATTGGTGATTTCTGTGTGAGAAACACCACACTGACTTTTATCCTCGTTTTCTGCTGCTGTTGTTTTTTCCGATGTCGTTTTGCTTTGTTTTTGTCCCTTCGATGAGGAGTCACGCTCGCGCTCATCAGTGTGATCCTCCCTTTCACAAAATTTGGGTTCTCACACTTGTTCCACAGCAACCGCTGATTCTTCATCATCTTCATCCTCTTTCTGGTGCTGGAGTCACGTCACTGAAATGTTAAAACACACACACTGCTCCTCGAGAGCCAGGGTTCGGCTCGTCCATTCTGGCTCCTGTAGAAACACGACGGTGCAGCATGGTGGCTCTGGGGAAGCGAACCTGCTCCCTGTGGAGATGTAAAGGGCTCGGTGTAAGGTTACAAAAATGCAATGATTTATAGTTACAGGTGATTCGACACTAATGGAAACTGTTTATGAACACACTTCCATTTCTGCTCAGAGATTCTCCTCAGTCCACACAGGGAACCTTTCAGTCCAAACCAAACACATCCAGCTCACACAACAAAATCACTTTTTTTTTTTTTTTTCTTTCTTTTCTTCTCCAGCTCAGAAAAATTACCATGTGTGGTTTGCTGGTTCACGCTTTCATAACCTCCTGATGAGATCACTGTAATCACTGCAGTCTTCAGTGTTTTCTAGTCAAATATTATCTTAAACAAGTTTAAAGTTCCAGTCAATAACTTCACCTGGTCATGTCACACCTGAACATCAACATTTAAACACGTTCTACCCTACAGGGGTGTGTGTGTGTGTGTGTGTGTGTGTGAAATCACACTATATTCATTACAGTGCACGACAGTATTGGTTGTAGTCCATCTCACGGTGCTCATGAAACCCACAATGTGCTGCAACACGTTCAAGTCCAAAATGATGTAGAGAACGCGCGCGCACACACACACAGTTTTAATTATCCACTGAAGCCTTAAAGCTAGTTTCAAAGTCCAGGAAGCCAAGAACCCTTAACGATCCAGAGAACCAAAGAACCCAATATTAAAGTCCTTTCTTTCTCCTTTAATCCACTTCTGATGATGATTGTCATCAGTACATCCTGCCCCGTGAGAAACGAAGCAGAGCAGCGCATATTGCTCACTTCCTTTAATTCTCTCATTTAAAATATAAACATGAGCTGAAAAAGGATGAAGCGGAAAGGTGGGACCTCTGGAGACCTGTGTGTGTGTGTTCCTCGTGTGTCTGATCTCCTCCTGATAAACAGGTGTGTGTGTGTGTTCCTCATGTGTCCGATCTCCTCCTGATAAACGTGTGTGTGTGTGTGTGTTCCTCGTGTGTCTGATCTCCTCCTCATAAACAGAAATTGTGTGTGTGTTCATGTTCATGTGTCCAATCTCCTCCTGATAAACAGGTGTGTGTGTGTGTGTGTGTGTGTGTGTGTGTGTGTGTGTTCCTCGTGTGTCTGATCTCCTCCTGATAAACGTGTATGTGTGTGTTCCTCGTGTGTCTGATCTCCTCCTCATAAACAGAAATTGTGTGTGTGTTCATGTTCATGTGTCTGATCTCCTCCTGATAAACAGGTGTGTGTGTGTGTGTGTGTGTGTTCCTCATGTGTCCGATCTCCTCCTGATAAATGTGTGTATGTTCATGTGTCCGATCTCCTCCTGATAAACAGGTGTGTGTGTGTGTGTGTGTGTTCCTCATGTGTCCAATCTCCTCCTGATAAACAGGTGTGTGTGTGTGTGTGTGTGTGTGTGTGTTCCTCATGTGTCCAATCTCCTCCTGATAAACAGGTGTGTGTTCCTCATGTGTCTGATCTCCTCCTGATAAACGTGTGTGTGTGTGTTCCTCATGTGTCCAATCTCCTCCTGATAAACAGGTGTGTGTTCCTCATGTGTCTGATCTCCTCCTGATAAACGTGTGTGTGTGTGTGTTCCTCATGTGTCCGATCTCCTCCTGATAAACGTGTGTGTGTGTGTGTGTTCCTCGTGTGTCTGATCTCCTCCTCATAAACAGAAATTGTGTGTGTTCATGTTCATGTGTCCAATCTCCTCCTGATAAACAGGTGTGTGTGTGTGTGTGTGTGTGTGTTCCTCGTGTGTCTGATCTCCTCCTGATAAACGTGTATGTGTGTGTTCCTCGTGTGTCTGATCTCCTCCTCATAAACAGAAATTGTGTGTGTGTTCATGTTCATGTGTCTGATCTCCTCCTGATAAACAGGTGTGTGTGTGTGTGTGTGTGTGTTCCTCATGTGTCCGATCTCCTCCTGATAAATGTGTGTATGTTCATGTGTCCGATCTCCTCCTGATAAACAGGTGTGTGTGTGTGTGTGTGTGTGTTCCTCATGTGTCCAATCTCCTCCTGATAAACAGGTGTGTGTGTGTGTGTGTTCCTCATGTGTCCAATCTCCTCCTGATAAACAGGTGTGTTCCTCATGTGTCTGATCTCCTCCTGATAAACGTGTGTGTGTGTGTGTTCCTCATGTGTCCAATCTCCTCCTGATAAACAGGTGTGTGTTCCTCATGTGTCTGATCTCCTCCTGATAAACGTGTGTGTGTGTGTGTTCCTCATGTGTCCAATCTCCTCCTGATAAACGTGTGTGTGTGTGTGTTCCTCATGTGTCCGATCTCCTCCTGATAAACAGGTGTGTATTATTAAATGTGATGTGATTGGAAGAGCCTCTGATGAAGATATTAATGAAGTAAAAATCAGATGATAGTTTACAGTAACCTCAGAAAAATGTGACGTGATTTTTATCTGCCGTTAAAGTTTTTAAGCTCCACAGATCACGACTGTCTCTTACTGATTTAGCGTGTGAGGCTAATGTTAGCGTACAGCTTCCAGCTTAGCATGCTACACTAAACGTGTGGATGGCTTTGTTTTTTTGAGGACTGATCTCCTTAAGGAGGTGTTACTGCTCTAACCCTGTTGGTGTTCTCCTCCTCCTCCTCCTCAGGCAGCGGCAGTATCGAGATCCCTGTGCTGTGTGTGCTGATTTCAGGCAATGAGTCTGTGCTGAAGGTGTGGTATCACATCTCATTACTGTTTTCTACTCATCCCCGCTTTAAATTAGACGTGTTCCTGTAAACAGAGCTGAAGGAGCTGATGTTTATTTCATCCCTGAAAAAATGCTCCTTTCTGTACTTTATTAAACAGGCGATAGACTCTGAGTGAAATCAGGTAAATTCAGTAAAACTGCAGGCTTCCATCTGTGGGGAAAAAATCTGATCTGATGTGTACAGTTTTAGTTCTTTAAAAATGAATATGTAAGGAGGGGGTGGAGTCTGAGGAGTGGTACAGCCCACTGTAGGGGGTTTGAAAGTGTAACTAACAGCTGTCTTTTGGCTCGAGAAACGTTTTTCACTGTTTATTAACATGTTTAGGATCAAAAATGAACTCCCTCACTGACACAGAGCTGTCTGTCTGCCTGGGTGTCTGTCTGTCTGTCTCTGTGTAATGATGGATGTCTGTCTGTCTGGTCTGACCATTTGACTGTCTGTCTCTCTGTCACTGTCTATCTGTTTGTCTCCATGTGTCAGTCACTGTGTCAGTGTAGTGGTCTCTTTGAATCTGTATCTGTCTGTCTCCCTGGACCTGTCTGTATGAGTCTTCATGCTCAGTATCTGAGGGAGGTTTGTCTGTGCTCAGAGGATGGACATGTCTCTGAAGAAGGCCACGCCCTGGTTGGTGTTGAAGGGCTCGGGCCCTGCGGTGGATATGATCTCGGAGCTGCTGAGCGAATTGAGCCCGCTGGCGTCCCCTGCGGATTGGGAGGGCAGAGACAGCCCCAGCACTGAGCTCAGAGACCGAGTGCGGGAGCTCGTCAAGAGATATTTCCCCTCAGGGACAAACCTGGAGAAGCTGGTGGACCAGGTGAGGGAGGGAGGGAGAGAAAACATTGTTTCTGTATTTCAGATTCTACATGAAGAAATCAGTCAAGGACTTTCATGATCCCTGTCTGTCTGTCTGTCTGTCTGTCTGCAGGTTCTGAGCATCTATCAGAACAGGTCTCTGATCACGGTGTTCCACGGAGAACAGGACAGTCCAGATGATTTCGAAACGGTCATGCTGAGAGCCCTGGTGCGAGGTGAGCTCAGGGTTGTGCAAGGACGTGATTTGGAGTTGTAAATGTTGATCTGTTCAGTGTGCTGACTGTGGACGTTCGGGCAGTTCCCTGAGTACTGAATAGTCACTTCCTGTGTGTGTGTGTAGCCAGTAAGCAGGTGAGCAGTGAGTACACCGAGGAGCTGAAGTTGGCTGTGGCCTGGAACAGAGTGGACATCGTCAAGAGTGAGCTGTTCAACGGCGACATCGAGTGGAAGGTCAGAGGAAGTGCAGGCGCCTACACACACACACACACACACACACACAAAATACTGAACACAGGAAACAATTAGAGAAGGAAGTGATATGTACATAGTGAACTGTATAATTATATACTGTGAACTCCAGAAGTATTGGCACCCACGAAGGCAGTGATGGAACAAGGTAGTATAAAGTAAACTTTACACATGATGGAAGAATGCGTAAAATTCCACGTAATAAACTCTGGAGGAGGCTCAGTGATGCTGTGAGGGTCATTTCATGGCTGTTGTGAAGATCGAAGTTATCATGAATTACGGGTGGGGGTAAAAAGCCCCTTGAAATTTCAAACCAGAGCCTAATTGTCTTGACTCAGAGGTTACGTCTCCTCTGTAGATATCATTTTCAACAAGAAAATGATCTCAAACCGACACATGATAAATCTCCAATCTTGGCCAACATTGCACTCAGAGACTTGGTGCCCTGATTCTCTGTTCTTTTCTCTAATATTACCAAAATGTAAATGTTTGGGTACCAATAATTTTTTAAATCTTGGTGTGGCAGGATAGCCACAGCAGCAGGGAAGATGGAGGAGACCAAATAGTTTTCAATGAAAAGGCTTTGTTTATTTTTTCTTTCTTTTTCTCTCTTCTTAAAAATGTGCAAATATTTACAATGACAAACGTGCATGAAAAAAATATACAAAAACTCTACAAAATGAAAATAAACAAGCATAAATAGCCAGGCTAAGTCCTTAGACCCTGAACTACTATCAAGAGCAACTTCAATTACAACCCCGATTCCAAAAAAGTTGGGACAAAGTACAAATTGTAAATAAAAATGGAATGCAATAATTTACGAATCTCAAAAACTGATATTGTATTCACAATAGAACATAGACAACACATCAAATGTCGAAAGTGAGACATTTTGAAATATTGGCTCATTTGAAATTTCATGACAGCAACACATCTCAAAGTTGGGACAGGGGCAATAAGAGGCTGGAAAAGTTAAAGGTACAAAAAAGGAACAGCTGGAGGACCAAATTGCAACTCATTAGGTCAATTGGCAATAGGTCATTAACATGACTGGGTATAAAAAGAGCATCTTGGAGTGGCAGCGGCTCTCAGAAGTAAAGATGGGAAGAGGATCACCAATCCCCCTAATTCTGCGCCGACAAATAGTGGAGCAATATCAGAAAGGAGTTCGACAGTGTAAAATTGCAAAGAGTTTGAACATATCATCATCTACAGAGCATAATATCATCAAAAGATTCAGAGAATCTGGAAGAATCTCTGTGCGTAAGGGTCAAGGCCGGAAAACCATACTGGGTGCCCGTGATCTTCGGGCCCTTAGACGGCACTGCATCACATACAGGCATGCTTCTGTATTGGAAATCACAAAATGGGCTCAGGAATATTTCCAGAGAACATTATCTGTGAACACAATTCACCGTGCCATCCGCCGTTACCAGCTAAAACTCTATAGTTCAAAGAAGAAGCCGTATCTAAACACGATCCAGAAGCGCAGACGTCTTCTCTGGGCCAAGGCTCATTTAAAATGGACTGTGGCAAAGTGGAAAACTGTTCTGTGGTCAGACGAATCAAAATGTGAAGTTCTTTATGGAAATCAGGGACGCCGTGTCATTCGGACTAAAGAGGAGAAGGACGACCCGAGTTGTTATCAGCGCTCAGTTCAGAAGCCTGCATCTCTGATGGTATGGGGTTGCATTAGTGCGTGTGGCATGGGCAGCTTACACATCTGGAAAGACACCATCAATGCTGAAAGGTATATCCAGGTTCTAGAGCAACATATGCTCCCATCCAGACGACGTCTCTTTCAGGGAAGACCTTGCATTTTCCAACATGACAATGCCAAACCACATACTGCATCAATTACAGCATCATGGCTGCGTAGAAGAAGGGTCCGGGTACTGAACTGGCCAGCCTGCAGTCCAGATCTTTCACCCATAGAAAACATTTGGCGCATCATAAAACGGAAGATACGACAAAAAAGACCTAAGACAGTTGAGCAACTAGAATCCTACATTAGACAAGAATGGGTTAACATTCCTCTCCCTAAACTTGAGCAACTTGTCTCCTCAGTCCCCAGACGTTTACAGACTGTTGTAAAGAGAAAAGGGGATGTCTCACAGTGGGAAACATGGCCTTGTCCCAACTTTTTTGAGATGTGTTGTTGTCATGAAATTTAAAATCACCCAATTTTTCTCTTTAAATGATACATTTTCTCAGTTTAACATTTGATATGTCATCTATGTTCTATTCTTAATAAAATATGTAATTTTGAAACTTCCACATCATTGCATTCCGTTTTTATTTACAATTTGTACTTTGTCCCAACTTTTTTGGAATCAAGGTTGATTCCAGCCCTCACTTACTGAGGCTCTTGGGCCTAATATAGACCCTTTTCAGTCACGTGACCTTCGTAAACGCGACCACCATTTTGGACATGTAGCGGACTTCGGCTCGAATTGGTTTGAATGCGAGGAAGGCGACAAATGGAGAACATACAAGAAAAAGGAGCGAGATGCAGAAAATACCTTCGCTATCCAGCGACGTAGGGCATTTACAGGGCGAGCAGAGGGAGAAATAACAACAGTAACGACACATTAGCAACGCCGTACAGAAATAACGGTTTATGGCACAGACCCTTTCGGTTCTCGCTCATCTAGCTGCTACAATGACTGCTTAGACTGCAACAATAATACCTAACACACATTTAAGTATCCGTCGTAAAGACGTGAAACTCGACGAGTGTGTTCATTGATAAGCTAACACAATCTAAAAGTAGACATACCATCACACTGCCCTGGCGCTGTGTACAGTTTACCTTCTACGGTTTGTGCACTCACTATTTGCCATTACTTTCTCCAACCGTTATTACAGGGAACGGCCTGGATTTAAGAGACAAATACATGTTCCTCTTGTTTTGAACACTTATTTGTAGGCAGTGCTTAATTTGTAAAGTGGGAGGTCCCGGAGCGCAGAGGATGAGCGGCTCCGGTGCGGAAAAAAAGAGGGGGGGAGAGCGGCGCAGCGCTTCTGGGCATGTTTTGTAATAACACTGCAAATTAAGTTCATCTGCAGATATTTTGTGGATGTCGTTTCATGAGAGAAATCACCAACAAGGCAGATATCAAAATCAGACATTAACACTAAATAAACTTGCATTTTTTTATTTAATTATTTGTTTGTTTGTTTTTTTGTTACACAGTCAAAAGAGGTGTCGGATCACCGGATCCAGTGTAAATAGCTGCCGGAGCCAACGCCCGAGGTTCTGGAGCGCGCTCCGGCTTGCTCCCCCTCAAATTAAGCGCTGTTTGTAGGACACTGCCTCTGATCTGTCCTACAGTCTACCAACAGCAAAGGAACACAACGCTAGCTAA
Source organism: Neoarius graeffei (assembly GCF_027579695.1). Classification (NCBI taxonomy): domain Eukaryota; kingdom Metazoa; phylum Chordata; class Actinopteri; order Siluriformes; family Ariidae; genus Neoarius; species Neoarius graeffei. The sequence continues at coordinate 66,848,953 of NC_083588.1, read as the reverse complement.
TGTCGTTAGCTAATAGCTACTACAGAAGAACAGAGGTTACAATGGGTTATTTTAGCCTATTTGGTTACACACTCGCCACCACAGAATGTTAACAGCAATGTAATGCCTTTTCTGGCTAATTTTATTCGTCTTACCTCCAACAAAGTGGTCACTGCACAAGTGCTGGTATGCCGGGGGCTGCCAATCTTTCCTGTTTATGGCCGCTATCCATCTTCTCTGTCGGGAGCCGATAAAATGATAACCCTTGCCTTGTTTGTTGATGGTTACTACATCCAGGTGCACAACAATATAGTGGCATGATGGAAGTCTTGCTGAAAATAAACACTTTTTTTGCTGCCGTTCCTCAGTGTTGGCTGTGGTAAACTACTGGTAGTACATGTCCAAAATGGCGGCCGCGTTTGTCGTGACGTCACGTGAAAAGGGTCTATAGAGCATTGCTAACTGTAGCCCCACCCACTGGATAGTCCCACTGTCAAAAATAATCAATTAACTAAACAACATAATTATTACCAAATAATGAATCAAATAAGAAAACATAACACGCAAATACATACAATAACTGACATGCACAAAAATACCTTATTGGACCCCTAAAATGGCTTTTAAGTCATTACCCCTAAAACACCCCCATGACAATGGGCTGCCCCACAAAGAACCCGGGAAACCCCTCTATTTCCCCCCCAGTGGAACAGTCCATCCGTTTCCCCAAACGAGACCCGGAAGAGCGTTTTGAACGCCCGGTGGGTGAATTGCTACCGGAGTCAGAGTTGTAATAACAAAAGTTTTAACCAATAAATGAGGTTTTTAACAGCCAGTGTGAATTATTTTACTTTTTGATACTAGACAAAGATTATACAGGTGAAGAATGAAAATGACTGTTTCAAGCGAATATTTTGAATGAGTCAGATGCACAAACAATAAGCCATGTAGAAGTGCCGCTCGGCCTTTCCCTGCACTCTAAACACTCAGTCTGGCCCTGCGGAATTAATCTCTGGCAAATGGTGATTAATGACAATATGAAAGAGATCTTAAACCGTCCATACGGCGGTGGCAGTGAGAATAGCGACAGGACAGGACAGCAGGGATTTAAACATGGCTGCCTGCACTCTACGTCACAGCTCAGCCCGTGACATCTGGGAATTTTTAAAAATAATTAATAATAAATAATCATGAACCACACTGTTTTTAAATAAGGGGTGTCAATAATTCTGGGATGAAAACTAAAATCAGTGAAAGCTGTGATGATCCTGACACTTTGCACATCACTGGTCGGTCGGTCTGTCTGTCTGTCCCCCCCCCCCCCCCCCCCCCCCCCCCCCCCCCCGGCTGCAGTATGATGATCTGGAGGATTCCATGACAGACGCTCTGGTCAACAATAAGCCTCAGTTTGTTCGTCTCTTCACGGAGAACGGTCTGAACATTGTGGAGTATCTGACGTATGAGCGTTTGGAGAAGCTGTACCAGTCTCTCTCCAGCAGCACGCTGGCCTACACGCTGCTGCAGACGAGGTTGAGGGAGAGACACAGTCTGGCCTGTTCCCCCAACTTGCCCCAAGAGAACTGCAAGTGCCTGAAGAGTCCCGTGACGGGGCTGTCGAGCACCCACGGGCTCAGCCTGTTGGAGGTCAGGGGTCAGAGATCACACAGTTTCACACACGCTGTGCTGCTTTGTGTCAAACACCATTTTTTGTGTTCCAGGTTTCACGGTTATTAGGGGAGATTTTTGGAGGCATGTGCAAGCCATTTTATTTGGCCCCCCTGGGCTTAGCGCGAGGAGTGAGCACCAAAAAAGCAGCCAAGGTACCGACACACACTGCACCAATATTACCGCTAACATTACCATCTAACTGACATTACTAATATTACCGCTAACGTTACCATCTAACCGACATTACTAACATTACCATTAACGTTACCATCTAACCGACATTACTAACATTACCGCTAATGTTACCATCTAACTGACATTACTAACGTTACCATCTAACCGACATTACTAACGTTACCATTAACGTTACCATCTAACCAACATTACCGCTAACGTTACCATCTAACCGACATTACTAACATTACCATTAACGTTACCATCTAACCGACATTACTAACATTACCGCTAATGTTACCATCTAACTGACATTACTAACGTTACCATCTAACCGACATTACTAACATTACCATTAACGTTACCATCTAACCAACATTACCGCTAACGTTACCATCTAACCGACATTACTAACATTACCATTAACGTTACCATCTAACCGACATTACTAACATTACCGCTAATGTTACCATCTAACTGACATTACTAACGTTACCATCTAACCGACATTACTAACATTACCATTAACGTTACCATCTAACCAACATTACCGCTAACGTTACCATCTAACTGACATTACTAACATTACCGCTAACGTTACCATCTAACCGACATTACTAACATTACCATCTAACCGACATTACTAACATTACCGCTAATGTTACCATCTAACTGACATTACTAACGTTACCATCTAACCAACATTACTAACATTACCGCTAACGTTACCATCTAACCGACATTACTAACATTACCATCTAACCGACATTACTAACATTACCGCTAACGTTACCATCTAACCGACATTACTAACATTACCATCTAACCGACATTACTAACATTACCGCTAATGTTACCATCTAACCGACATTACTAACATTACCATCTAACCGACATTACTAACATTACCGCTAACGTTACCATCTAACCGACATTACTAACATTACCATCTAACCGACATTACTAACATTACCGCTAACGTTACCATCTAACCAACATTACTAACATTACCATTAACGTTACCATCTAACCGACATTACTAACATTACCGCTAATGTTACCATCTAACTGACATTACTAACGTTACCATCTAACCGACATTACTAACGTTACCATTAACGTTACCATCTAACCAACATTACCGCTAACGTTACCATCTAACCGACATTACTAACATTACCATTAACGTTACCATCTAACCGACATTACTAACATTACCGCTAATGTTACCATCTAACTGACATTACTAACGTTACCATCTAACCGACATTACTAACATTACCATTAACGTTACCATCTAACCAACATTACCGCTAACGTTACCATCTAACCGACATTACTAACATTACCATTAACGTTACCATCTAACCGACATTACTAACATTACCGCTAATGTTACCATCTAACTGACATTACTAACGTTACCATCTAACCGACATTACTAACATTACCATTAACGTTACCATCTAACCAACATTACCGCTAACGTTACCATCTAACTGACATTACTAACATTACCGCTAACGTTACCATCTAACCGACATTACTAACATTACCATCTAACCGACATTACTAACATTACCGCTAATGTTACCATCTAACTGACATTACTAACGTTACCATCTAACCAACATTACTAACATTACCGCTAACGTTACCATCTAACCGACATTACTAACATTACCATCTAACCGACATTACTAACATTACCGCTAACGTTACCATCTAACCGACATTACTAACATTACCATCTAACCGACATTACTAACATTACCGCTAATGTTACCATCTAACCGACATTACTAACATTACCATCTAACCGACATTACTAACATTACCGCTAACGTTACCATCTAACCGACATTACTAACATTACCATCTAACCGACATTACTAACATTACCGCTAACGTTACCATCTAACCAACATTACTAACATTACCATTAACGTTACCATCTAACCAACATTACTAACATTACCGCTAACGTTACCATCTAACCAACATTACTAACGTTACCATCTAACCGACATTACTAACATTACCGCTAACGTTATCATCTAACCGACATTACTAACATTACCGCTAATGTTACCATCTAACTGACATTACTAACATTACCGCTAACGTTACCATCTAACCAACATTACTAATATTACTGCTAATGTCACCATCTAACCAGCATTACTAACATTACCGCTAACGTTACCATCTAACCGACATTACTAACATTACCGCTAACGTTACCATCTAACCGACATTACTAACATTACCGCTAATGTTACCATCTAACCAGCATTACTAACATTACCGCTAACGTTACCATCTAACCAACATTACTAACATTACCGCTAACGTTACCATCTAACCGACATTACTAACATTACCGCTAATGTTACCATCTAACTGACATTACTAACGTTACCGCTAACGTTACCATCTAACTGACATTACTAACGTTACCATTAACATTACCATCTAACCGACATTACTAACATTACCGCTAACGTTACCATCTAACCAACATTACTAACGTTACCATCTAACCGACATTACTAACATTACCGCTAACGTTACCATCTAACCGACATTACTAACATTACCGCTAATGTTACCATCTAACTGACATTACTAACATTACCGCTAACGTTACCATCTAACCAACATTACTAATATTACTGCTAATGTCACCATCTAACCAGCATTACTAACATTACCGCTAACGTTACCATCTAACCGACATTACTAACATTACCGCTAACGTTACCATCTAACCGACATTACTAACATTACCGCTAATGTTACCATCTAACCAGCATTACTAACATTACCGCTAACGTTACCATCTAACCAACATTACTAACATTACCGCTAACGTTACCATCTAACCGACATTACTAACATTACCGCTAATGTTACCATCTAACTGACATTACTAACGTTACCATTAACATTACCATCTAACCGACATTACTAACATTACCGCTAACGTTACCATCTAACTGACATTACTAACGTTACCGCTAACGTTACCATCTAACCAACATTACTAACGTTACCGCTACCATCTAACTGACATTACTAACGTTACCGCTAACGTTACCATCTAACTGACATTACTAACGTTACCATTAACATTACCATCTAACCGACATTACTAACATTACCGCTAATGTTACCATCTAACCAGCATTACTAACATTACCGCTAACGTTACCATCTAACCAACATTACTAACATTACCGCTAGCGTTACCATCTAACCGACATTACTAACATTACCGCTAATGTTACCATCTAACTGACATTACTAACATTACCGCTAATGTTACCATCTAACCAGCATTACTAACATTACCGCTAACGTTACCATCTAACCAACATTACTAACATTACCGCTAACGTTACCATCTAACCGACATTACTAACATTACCGCTAACGTTACCATCTAACTGACATTACTAACGTTACCGCTAACGTTACCATCTAACCAACATTACTAACGTTACCGCTAACGTTACCATCTAACTGACATTACTAACGTTACCGCTAACGTTACCATCTAACTGACATTACTAACGTTACCATTAACATTACCATCTAACCGACATTACTAACATTACCGCTAACGTTACCATCTAACCAACATTACTAACATTACCGCTAACGTTACCATCTAACCAGCATTACTAACATTACCATTAACGTTACCATCTAACCAATATTACTAACATTACCGCTAACGTTACCATCTAACCAACATTACTAACATTACCGCTAATGTTACCATCTAACCAGCATTACTAACATTACTGCTAATGTCACCATCTAACCAGCATTACTAACATTACCGCTAACGTTACCATCTAACCAACATTACTAACATTACCGCTAACGTTACCATCTAACCAACATTATTCACATTACCGCTAATGTTACCATCTAACCAGCATTACTAACATTACCGCTAACGTTACCATCTAACCAACATTACTAACATTACCGCTAACGTTACCATCTAACCAACATTATTCACATTACCGCTAACGTTACCATCTAACCAACATTACTAACATTACCGCTAACGTTACCATCTAACCAGCATTACTAACATTACCGCTAACGTTACCATCTAAACAACATTACTAATATTACTGCTAATGTCACCATCTAACCAGCATTACTAACATTACCGCTAACGTTACCATCTAACCAACATTACTAACATTACCGCTAACGTTACCATCTAACCAACATTGTTCACATTACCGCTAACGTTACCATCTAACCAACATTACTAACATTACCGCTAATGTTACCATCTAACCAGCATTACTAACATTACCGCTAACGTTACCATCTAACCAACATTACTAATATTACTGCTAACGTTACCATCTAACCGACATTACTAACATTACCGCTAACGTTACCATCTAACCAACATTACTAACATTACCGCTAACGTTACCATCTAACCAACATTAAAATTACCGCTAACGTTACCATCTAACCAACATTAAAATTACCGCTAACGTTACCATCTAACCAACATTACTAACATTACCGCTTACGTTACCATCTAACCAACATTCACATTACCGCTAACGTTACCATCTAACCGACATTACTAACATTACCGCTAACGTTACCATCTAACCGACATTACTAACATTACCGCTAACGTTACCATCTAACCAACATTACTAACATTACCGCTAACGTTACCATCTAACCAACATTAAAATTACCGCTAACGTTACCATCTAACCAACATTAAAATTACCGCTAACGTTACCATCTAACCAACATTACTAACATTACCGCTTACGTTACCATCTAACCAACATTCACATTACCGCTAACGTTACCATCTAACCGACATTACTAACATTACCGCTAACGTTACCATCTAACCGACATTACTAACATTACCGCTAACGTTACCATCTAACCAACATTACTAACATTACCGCTAAAGTTACCATCTAACCAACATTATTCACATTACCGCTAACGTTACCATCTAACCAACATTACTAACATTACCGCTAACGTTACCATCTAACCAGCATTACTAACATTACCATTAACGTTACCATCTAACCAACATTACTAACATTACCGCTAACGTTACCATCTAACCAACATTATTCACATTACCGCTAACGTTACCATCTAACCAACATTACTAACATTACCGCTAATGTTACCATCTAACCAGCATTACTAACATTACCGCTAACGTTACCATCTAACCAGCATTACTAACATTACCGCTAACGTTACCATCTAACCAACATTACTAACATTACCGCTAACGTTACCATCTAACCAACATTACTAACATTACCGCTAACGTTACCATCTAACCAACATTATTCACATTACCGCTAACGTTACCATCTAACCAACATTACTAACATTACCGCTAATGTTACCATCTAACCAGCATTACTAACATTACCGCTAACGTTACCATCTAACCAACATTATTCACATTACCGCTAATGTTACCATCTAACCAACATTAACATTACTGCTAACGTTACCATCTAACTGACATTACTAACATTACTGCTAATGTTACCATCTAACCGACATTACTAACATTACCGCTAACGTTACCATCTAACCAACATTACTAATATTACTGCTAATGTCACCATCTAACCAGCATTACTAACATTACCGCTAACGTTACCATCTAACCAACATTACTAACATTACCGCTAACGTTACCATCTAACCAACATTACTAACATTACCGCTAACGTTACCATCTAACCAACATTATTCACATTACCGCTAACGTTACCATCTAACCAACATTACTAACATTACCGCTAACGTTACCATCTAACCAGCATTACTAACATTACCGCTAACGTTACCATCTAACCAACATTACTAATATTACTGCTAACGTTACCATCTAACCAACATTACTAACATTACCGCTAACGTTACCATCTAACCAGCATTACTAACATTACCGCTAACGTTACCATCTAACCAACATTACTAATATTACTGCTAATGTTACCATCTAACCAGCATTACTAACATTACCGCTAACGTTACCATCTAACCAGCATTACTAACATTACTGCTAACGTTACCATCTAACCAACATTACTAACATTACTGCTAACGTTACCATCTAACCAACATTACTAACATTACCGCTAACGTTACCATCTAACCAACATGAAAATTACCGCTAACGTTACCATCTAACCAACATTACTAACATTACCGCTAATGTTACCATCTAACCAGCATTACTAACATTACCGCTAACGTTACCATCTAACCAACATTCACATTACCGCTAACGTTACCATCTAACCGACATTACTAACATTACCGCTAACGTTACCATCTAACCGACATTACTAACATTACTGCTAACGTTACCATCTAACCAACATTACGAACATTACCGCTAACGTTACCATCTAACCAACATTAAAATTACCGCTAACGTTACCATCTAACCAACATTACTAACATTACCGCTTACGTTACCATCTAACCAACATTATTCACATTACCGCTAACGTTACCATCTAACCGACATTACTAACATTACCGCTAACGTTACCATCTAACCGACATTACTAACATTACTGCTAACGTTACCATCTTACCGACATTACTAACATTACCGCTAACGTTACCATCTAACCGACATTACTAACATTACTGCTAACGTTACCATCTAACCAACATTAACATTACTGCTAACGTTACCATCTAACCAACATTACTAACATTACCGCTAACGTTACCATCTAACTAACATTACCGCTAACGTTACCATCTAACCAACATTACTAACATTACCGCTAACGTTACCATCTAACCAACATTACTAACATTACTGCTAATGTTACCATCTAACCAACATTAACATTACTGCTAACGTTACCATCTAACCAACATTACTAACATTACTGCTAATGTTACCATCTAACCGACATTACTAACATTACCGCTAACGTTACCATCTAACCAACATTACTAACATTACTGCTAATGTTACCATCTAACCAACATTAACATTTCTGCTAACGTTACCATCTAACCAACATTACTAACATTACTGCTAATGTTACCATCTAACCAACATTAACATTACTGCTAACGTTACCATCTAACTGACATTACTAACATTACTGCTAATGTTACCATCTAACCGACATTACTAACATTACCGCTAACGTTACCATCTAACCAACATTACTAACATTACCGCAAACGTTACCATCTAACCAACGTTACTAACATTACCGCTAACGTTACCATCTAACTAACATTACCGCTAACGTTACCATCTAACCAACATTACTAACATTACCGCTAACGTTACCATCTAACCAACATTACTAACATTACTGCTAATGTTACCATCTAACTAACATTACCGCTAACGTTACCATCTAACCAACATTAACATTACTGCTAACGTTACCATCTAACCAACATTACTAACATTACCGCTAACGTTACCATCTAACTAACATTACCGCTAACGTTACCATCTAACCAACATTACTAACATTACCGCTAACGTTACCATCTAACCAACATTACTAACATTACTGCTAATGTTACCATCTAACCAACATTAACATTACTGCTAACGTTACCATCTAACCAACATTACTAACATTACCGCTAACGTTACCATCTAACCAACATTACTAACATTACCGCTAACGTTACCATCTAACCAACATTACTAACATTACCGCTAACGTTACCATCTAACCAACATTACTAACATTACCGCTAACGTTACCATCTAACCAGCATTACTAACATTACCGCTAACGTTACCATCTAACCAGCATTACTAATATTACTGCTAATGTTACCATCTAACCAACATTACTAACATTACCGCTAACGTTACCATCTAACCAACATTACTAACATTACCGCTAACGTTACCATCTAACCAACATTACTAACATTACCGCTAACGTTACCATCTAACCAGCATTACTAACATTACCGCTAACGTTACCATCTAACCAGCATTACTAACATTACTGCTAACGTTACCATCTAACCAACATTACTAACATTACTGCTAACGTTACCATCTAACCAACATTACTAACATTACCGCTAACGTTACCATCTAACCAACATTAAAATTACCGCTAATGTTACCATCTAACCAACATTACTAACATTACCGCTAACGTTACCATCTAACCAACATTCACATTACCGCTAACGTTACCATCTAACCAACATTCACATTACCGCTAACGTTACCATCTAACCAACATTACTAACATTACCGCTTACGTTACCATCTAACCAACATTCACATTACCGCTAACGTTACCATCTAACCAACATTACTAACATTACCGCTAACGTTACCGTCTAACCGACATTACTAACATTACTGCTAACGTTACCATCTAACCGACATTACTAACATTACTGCTAACGTTACCATCTTACCGACATTACTAACATTACCGCTAACGTTACCATCTAACCGACATTACTAACATTACTGCTAACGTTACCATCTAATCAACATTAACATTACTGCTAACGTTACCATCTAACCAACATTACTAACATTACCGCTAACGTTACCATCTAACTGACATTACTAACATTACCGCTAATGTTACCATCTAACCAACATTACTAACATTACCGCTAACGTTACCATCTAACCAACATTACTAACATTACCGCTAACGTTACCATCTAACCAACATTACTAACATTACCGCTAACGTTACCATCTAACCAACATTAACATTACCGCTAACGTTACCATCTAACCAACATTACTAACATTACTGCTAACGTTACCATCTAACCAACATTACTAACATTACCGCTAACGTTACCATCTAACCGACATTACTAACATTACCGCTAACGTTACCATCTAACCGACATTACTAACATTACCGCTAACGTTACCATCTAACCAACATTACTAACATTACCGCTAACGTTACCATCTAACCAACATTACTAACATTACCGCTAACGTTACCATCTAACCAACATTACTAACATTAACGTTACCATCTAACCAACATTACTAACATTACCGCTAACGTTACCATCTAACCAACATTACTAACATTACCGCTAACGTTACCATCTAACCAGCATTACTAACATTACTGCTAACGTTACCATCTAACCAACATTACTAACATTACCGCTAACGTTACCATCTAACCAACATTACTAACATTACTGCTAACGTTACCATCTAACCAACATTACTAACATTACCGCTAACGTTACCATCTAACTAACATTACCGCTAACGTTACCATCTAACCAGCATTACTAACATTACCGCTAACGTTACCATCTAACCAGCATTACTAACATTACCGCTAACGTTACCATCTAACCAACATTACTAACATTACTGCTAACGTTACCATCTAACCAACATTACTAACATTACCGCTAACGTTACCATCTAACCAACATTAAAATTACCGCTAACGTTACCATCTAACCAACATTACTAACATTACCGCTAACGTTACCATCTAACTAACATTACCGCTAACGTTACCATCTAACCAGCATTACTAACATTACCGCTAACGTTACCATCTAACCAGCATTACTAACATTACCGCTAACGTTACCATCTAACCAGCATTACTAACATTACCGCTAACGTTACCATCTAACCAGCATTACTAACATTACCGCTAACGTTACCATCTAACCAACATTACTAACATTACTGCTAACGTTACCATCTAACCAACATTACTAACATTACCGCTAACGTTACCATCTAACCAACATTAAAATTACCGCTAACGTTACCATCTAACCAACATTACTAACATTACCGCTAACGTTACCATCTAACCAACATTCACATTACCGCTAACGTTACCATCGAACCAACATTACTAACATTACCGCTAACGTTACCATCTAACCAACATTACTAACATTACCGCTAACGTTACCATCTAACCAACATTATTCACATTACCGCTAACGTTACCATCTAACCAACATTACTAACATTACTGCTAACGTTACCATCTAACCAACATTACTAACATTACTGCTAACGTTACCATCTAACCAACATTACTAACATTACCGCTAACGTTACCATCTAACCAACATTCACATTACCGCTAACGTTACCATCGAACCAACATTACTAACATTACCGCTAACGTTACCATCTAACCAACATTATTCACATTACCGCTAACGTTACCATCTAACCAACATTACTAACATTACTGCTAACGTTACCATCTAACCAACATTACTAACATTACCGCTAACGTTACCATCTGTAATGGGTTTAAATCTGAACAGGAATATTTCCCACACCACATTTTCCCACAGATATAACTGATGCTTCTCAAGTTCCACAATCTTTAAGTATACATGAGTATGTAAATTTTGGATGCAGTCATTTTCTCACTGCTTTATTTAACAACAGCCCAAACCTTTCCCAATATATTTCAGCATTACCATGACAACCCTCTAATATTGGCTAATAAAGTTCATTCTCTATCTACCGACCCCCACAGGTCCTGGGGTTAAAAGTTACTGAGTCTCAAATTACGACTGGTTAGTCAGTCACATATATTCAGTGTAATGGGGTCAAAGCAGTGGAGTTCATTTAGTGACCTCACATCCTGAGCTCAGACGTGTCCCCACCCCCAGACCAGTTTAAACATCATGCTGTGTCTCTCTCTCTCTCTCTCTCTCTCTCTCTCAGCATGTGAATAAGCTTCTGCAGGGTGCCTGTATGTACCATCATCAGAAGGTTGCGTTCCCCTGGTCCTCTCTCTTCATCTGGGCCGTTCTACAGAACCGCAGTGAGATGGCCATCTTCTTCTGGGAGAGGGTAAACAGTCCTTCATCCATCTTCGGCTATATTAATCTCCTCCTATCACTCACATTTGGACAATCTCTCTCTCTCTCAGGTGGGGGAGCCTGTAATGGGTGCGCTCAGTGCGTGTAAGATCCTCCGAGAGCTGTCCAAGCTGGAGATCGAGACAGAGAGCCAGCTGTCCATGAAGGAGCTGGCGCAGAAGTTTGAGAACATGGCTCATGGTGAGCGAGAGCACATACACACACACACACACACACACACACACCCTCCACCTGCCATACACAGTTAAACATGGATATAATACACTTAACCACCATGTGTGACCTTCCTGTGAATTAAAGCTGTAGTATGTAACTCTGTTAAAGCTGAAATAAGGAACATTGCAGAGTCCGTGGAGAAAAGTAAATCTTATCTATAACATAAGACGACTTTGTTCCAGAGTGCATCTGTCACGTGTGAATACTTCTAATAATTAATGAGTTAAATCTGTTAAAAATCATCTGCAAGTTGCTTGTGATATCACCTTTCTTCCCGAGAGGTCTCCACATCACTGAAAGTTCCATACTGCAGCTTTAACACTAATTATAAAAATGTATTTCTAAAACCTTTTTAGGCCTTTGTATATAAATATATAAACCTAAGCGGTGTGTGTGTCTCCTGTAGACATGTTCAGCGCCTGCTACCAGAGCAACGAGGCTCGCTCCCACACGCTACTCATTAGGATGTCTCCATTTTGGGGTGGAGTTACCTGTCTACAGATGGCCACGGCAGCCGATGCGCGACTTTTTTTCAGCCATGATGGTGTGCAGGTCAGCAGATCAGAAAATAATATTCCTCATCTCCGAGCACTTTACCACTGATTACTAAATTTTATTTATTAAAGAATGATGCCTCATACTTTTTATCCTTTTAGGATTACAGTAAATGCTGTTGTAAAACAAGTTAGTTCCTGTTCTGGTTTACATTATAGCAGCTATAAACAGTCGTTCCCTCACCAGTCTCTCTTTAATCTCTCTCTTGAAGTTAAAGGACAAAAAAATAACGCAGCTTGTTGCATCACATCGGAGTCTTACACAGTGCGGACACTGGAGACTCCTTCCACACATAAATAAATAAGCAAGCATCTCTGTGCAGAACCTGTAAAGTTAGCTTGTTCGCTCTGACCGTTCCGTGTGTGTGGGGGGGGACAGACGCTGCTGGCTGAGATCTGGTGGGGAGACATGCACAGCCGCACTGAAGTGTGGAAACACATCATGACCTTCTTCCTGCCTCCACTCATCTACACCAATCTCATCACCTTCAGGTCAGCAGACATGGTCCTCATCTCCTCTCCATCTTCTCTCCATTCTCATTCCATCTCTTCCCTCCCTCTGTCTGTTTAAAGTGACTGATATTCCAGGAAATGCAGTATTCAAGATGTTTCTGTAACATGATTTTTGCGCTCTCTCTCTCAGGGAGAGTAATGCTCATGGTGGAGATGGAGACAACGGCAGTGATCTCGTTTATTCTCTTGCTGACATCCCGCATATGTAATCAACTTCTCTTTAACATCTCACACAATAGTGTCATTAAATCAGTGTATGTGTAATAACATACGTGTGTGTGTGTGTGTGTCCCACAGGGAGGAGGATCTGGAGGAACACACTGCTTTAACCAGAGATGATGAACGTGAGCTGAGGAAAAGTTGTTTCACTTTCCTGATTTTTAAACCCAGACACCTGGACACGTGTGTGTGTGTGTGTGTGTGTGTGTGTGTGTGTGTGTGTTTTTTTTTTTCCAGGGAAAAGTGCTCCTCTCCCCAAATACCCATACGTCATACACCGATGGCAACAGTTCTGGTTTGCGCCTGTCACTTCATTTCTAGGCAACGTGATAATGTACTTCCTCTTCCTCCTCCTGTTCGCTTACATCCTATTGGTTGAATTCAAACCTCCACCTCCTGTTGGCCCCGCCCCCATCGAGTATTTGTTGTACTTTTGGGTGTTTACTTTGGTCTGTGAGGAGATTCGACAGGTACATATACCTCTCTCTCTCACTCACTCACACACACACACACACACACACACACACACACACACTGAGTTTTGTGTCTCTTGTCTCTGACAGTCGTTCGTCGGCGGTTCAGGGAGTTTTTCTCAGAGTATGGGGTTCTACATCCAGGACAATTGGAACAAGTGTGACCTCACGGCCATCATCCTCTTCATCCTCGGCCTTGTCTGCAGGTGTGTGTGAGAGGGTGGGACTTCAGCAGTGTATGTTTTTAGGACCTTAATAAAGTACTAAAAACATACATATTTTCATATTCAGTGGTATGCGTGTGTGTGTGTTGCAGGATGTACGATTGGTCGTATGAGTTCGGTCGCTCGGTGCTGTGTGTGGACTACATGGTCTTCACTCTTCGACTCATTCACATCTTCGCTGTTCACAAACACCTCGGACCCAAAATCATCATCGTCGGCAAAATGGTGAGAAAAACACCGACACCAACGTGTCTCTTTCCTCAGAATGGGTTTGCTTTCCATTAGCACAGTTTGCTATGACTCCACCCTTTAAGCCACACCTCCTTTGGCCACACCTGCTGAAAGATTTGAAGCTGGAATTGCAGTAAAAGGTGCAGGAACTGATGGACTGATTTCTTGTGGGTTTTTTTTTTTTTTTACATTTTTTTTTATTGTGGCCACAAGATTTCAGACATTTTTCTTACATCACTACTACTACTACTACTACTATTTTACACGAGTTATACATTACCAATACAGTAAAAAAGGAAATAAAACTTGTGTATTTTGATGAAGACCTTAAGGGTCATAATATCAACGACAAATTTCTATTATGGCCATGGATTTTATACATTTCAGCAATCTTGTAAAAGGAACAATTTGAACATTAGGGGTTCCACAATTCACAAAAATGAAATTAAACATAGAAAATTACACAGTAACAATATTAATCAGCAAAAAACTGTTCTTATTTCTCTAACATAACCAGTCCGTTTAGACCATATCCTAAAAAATTTCTCAGTCTGTATTCTGAGAGAGTAGGACAATTTTTCCATGACACACATATCTTGAGTCACATCTAACCATTCTTCTATAGTAGGAGGATCTGGTTTTAACCACCTTCTTGAAATAGTCTTTTTGCTTGCAGCCAAAAGTATAAGCAGCAATTTTTTTTTTATCTCCATAGACCCATCTGTCAAAAGCAATATTCCCTAAATATAAAGTGTCAAACCTATGGGGAATGTTTACCCCAAAGATAGCTTCCAGATGGGAGTGTATTTCTCTCCAGTATACAGTTAAAACATGGCATTCCCAAAAAACATGAAAGTGATTGGCTTCACTGTTTCCACAAGCTCTCCAACAACCTGTGTTCGGTTTTAGTGTTCGTTGTTGTAAAGGTGTCATAAAAAATCTTGACACGTTTTTCCAACTATATTCTCACCATGTATTTGAGCATCATGTCTCCCACTGTAATATACATAATCTTTTCCACTCTTCTGAAGACAGTGAGACCACATTCCTTTTCCCACTTCTGTTTGATATACAATGTATTGTGAGAGCTTAGACTTAGACAAAACTTTATTTATCCCCGAAGGGCAATTAGAAGGGTGAAGAGTGGTACATTAAAAGAGCAAGAAAATAAAATCACAAAAAGAATAAAAATCACAAAAATGGGTGGGAAAGGGGAAAAAAAAGCGTATTATGTACGATATACAATAGCAGGCCTGTTGCCAGTAACAAAGTAAAAGAAAAAATAAATTTAATTAAAAAAAAAGGCAGCAGATAAAATATGACAAATAAATAAAATGACGCGTGGATAAAATTAAAATGATGACAATATGATTAGAGTGGCATTGTAGTTAAAGTGACAAGGTGATATTGTAATATTGCACATCAGGACATGTGATATTGCACTAGAGTATTGTACAGAAGACTTAAATTATTGTAACTGTCTTAGATTTCTTAGAGTTCAGGAGGAGAATAACACTTGGAACAAAGGTTGCTCTCCTCCTCTGGGTCTTACAGGCCAGACAGCGGAACCTGTGACCAGACGGCAGCTGCTCAAATGCCGGGAACAAAGCATGAGTCGAGTCCTTAAGAATTCGACGAGCCAGGCCGCTAGCCTGCTGCTCGTACACAGTATTCAGGTGGCGAGCAGGAAGTCCAATAATCTTAGAACACACCTTGACAATATTATGCAGGCGGTTCCTATCCTGTACAGTAATGGAGTAATACCAACAGCATATAGAACAAGCTAAAACACTTTCAATGAATGTGTAATAGAACGTCAACAAGATGTTCTGACTGACAGAAAAAGAGTTCAGTTTCCTTAGTAGGTACATCCTCTGGTGGCACTTCCTTAGGATCCCTTCTGTGTTGGAAGAGAACCTCAGTTGGCAGTCCAGAATGGTTCCCAGGTATTTATATTCCTCAACTGTCTCGACCGGAAAACCGTGGACCATAGTGGTGACAGCCGCCGCTAGTTCCCTTTGGCTGCTGGAGAAGGTCACCACCATCTCCTTAGTTTTACTAACATTCAACTCCAGGCAGGAAGAGTCACACCACTCTATGAACTGCTGAAGAGCGGGTCCATGATGGAGGGAAGGGCCGGACAGGAGGGACAAGAGAACTGTGTCATCAGCAAACTTAACCAGATGACAGTTGGGGTACGTTGATCTGCACTCATCAGTGTACAGAATGAAGAGCAGCGGAGAAAGCACACAGCCTTGTGGTGAGGAGATCAGACAGGTTATTGTTAATAACTGGCTTGGCGTAGCCCATAGTACAGTTTAGATACAACCTTAGTACATATTGATGAACTGCTTGCTTTTTTAAATACTTCTACCATACCTGTATTTTCTAACTCCTGTGTCCTGGCTATGTTTTCATTGAAGTGGTGTCTAACCTGAAGGTACCTATAAAAATCCTGACGCTGCAGGCCATGCTCCTGCTGTAATGATGCGAATGTCTTAAATGTCCCTTTATGTACAAAAGTGGAATAGTTTGAGAGGCCCATTTTAATCCAAGTCTTAAATCTGACATCTAACTTATTTGGAGAAAAATCAGTATCAAATGCACACCATCTTAGTATTCTTAGAGCCTGTTCCATATTGCCGAGTTTTACTATCTTCTGCCACGTCTTCAATGCTATATTGATCCAAGGATTATTATTATTATTATCTAACATATATTGTTTTATTAATTTATTGTCTGCTATTATAGCTGCTAATGGAATCCCTCGACTCATTTTGAGCTCAATGTCCATCCATCTTGCAGAGTATGATGGAGCGCACCAGCACACTAGAGGTCTTAATTGGGCTGCATAGTAGTAGTCATGCAGACAAGGAAGACCCATACCTCCACATTCCTTGTGTAGCTGTAATGTTTTATATCTGATCCTAGGTTTTTTGCCTTGCCATAGAAATCTTGATATCAATTTGTCCCATTCCATGAACTGCTTTGTGGGTATTTCGACTGGGAGAGTCTGGAAAAGGTATAGCAATCTCGGTAATATTCATTCTTACAGACTCTACTCTGGAATTCAAGCTCAGGAAAGGAATGAGACTCCATCTTTGTATATCTGATTTAATGTTTGTGTTTAAGGGACCATAATTCAAAGTAAACAGTTTTGAAGTATCCCTGGGTAAATTCACACCCAGGTATCTTATGGAGTCTGCATCCCATTTCAAGTGATGCCTCTCCACCAAAAAGCCAGGTGGTTCATAATTAAATGTGAGCACTTGGGTCTTTTGAACATTCAATTTGTATCCTGAAATAACGCCATATTCCTCTAAAAGATCCATCAATTTAGGAAATGTTAAAGTGGGTTGTGAGAGGTATACTAGGTCATCATCAGCAAATAATGCAAGTTTATGCTCATCGGAATCCTTATTTATTCCTTTAATGTTATGATTCCACCTTATCCACTGACTCAAAGGTTCAATAAACAAAGCAAAAAGCAGGGGGGAGGCTGGACAACCCTGCCTTGTTCCGCGTTCTAATATGAAGGCTTTGATAAGGCACCGTTTAACTTTAATCCTTGCAGAGGGGCTATCATACAGAGCTTGAAATGTCTCAATAATACACTTGTGGAAACCAAATTTTTCTAATACTTTATATAGGAAAGACCACATGACAGAGTCAAAAGCCTTTTCTGCATCTAGACTTATAAGCATTGCCTCTGTGCCTTGTTGTCTAATATGATTAATAATGTGTAGGGTCCTTCCCAAATTGTCTTGTTTGTCTGTGTCTAATAAAACCAGTCTGGTCTGTGTGAATTAATTTAGGTAGAATCTTGTCTATTCTGTGCGCCAGTGTTGATGTAAATAGTTTATAGTCTACATTTAGTATACTAATGGGGCAAAAACTACCGCACTCAAGTTTATCTTTGCCTTCCTTAGGAATCAGTGAAATTATTGTTTCCCTCCATGAAGGAGGAATTTTCTTTTCCTTTAGAACCCAGTTGAAGGATGCCAGTAGTGTTGGGATCAGCTTCTCTCGCATAGTTCTATACCACTCAGCGGTGAAACCATCTGGGCCTGGTGACTTGTTTGCCTTCAGTCTGGAGATGGCGGAGTTTAATTCTTCAATTGTTATTTCCAATGTTAACACTCTGTTTTCTTCTTCAGAGATGGAGGGTAAATCAAGAGAGGCCAAGAATGAGTCAGTATGAGAGGCGTTATCAATATGTGGTTGAGAATAGAGTGTTTCATAGAATTTTTCAAAGCTCTGTTGAATTCTCTCTAGGCTGTATTCAGTTATCCTTGACTCTGGAATCCATATCTTATGAATGGCATTATCTGCTTGCTGCTTTTTTAGTTTGTATGATAGAAGTTTCGTTGCCTTCCCTCCAGCCTCATAATACCGCTGTTTTTAAAAATATTATTATTTTTTAATTTCTCATGTTCTTATTTCTTCTATCTCATGCCTTATCTCTTTCATTTCTTGTTTCACCCTGTCATCTAAAGTGTCAATGTGGACCCTTTGTAGGTGCTTTAGTTTTACTCTCAAGACCTTGAAGCTTTTGTCTTCTTAGCTTCTTCATATATGAGGTGGTGGCAATGATTTTGCCCCGCATAACTGCTTTAAGTGTGTCTCAAAGGATAACTGGCGACACTTCCCCATTATCATTTATGTCTAAGAATGTGTTTATTTCTCTTGTCGGGTATTCCTTGGTCTATGTATTATTTAATATATTTGAATTTAGTCTCCACAATGTAGATCTTTGTCCCCTGTTCAGACTCTCAGATAAAAACACAGGGCTATGGTCTGAAAGAGTCATACAACCTGTATCACATCTTTCTATCATATGCAGGTCTTTGCTGAAGGTAAAAAAAGTAATCTATTCTAGTGTAAACTGCATGTGGTGGGGAGTAATAAGTGTAGTCCTGACTGGTGGGATATAACTCTGTCTACAATTCCCAACTCCCTCATCAAAGCAAGGATTCTCTTATTTATGAGTTTTGTATCTGACTTACCACTAGAGACGTCTAGTTTAGGATTCAGATGCATGTTAAAGTCTCCACCGCAGATAACAACCCCTTGTGCTCTTGTTGCCGTCAAATCAAACATTTTCCTATAAAACCTCCAGTCACTGCCTGGGCGTACACGTTTAGGAGGCTAACAGTGGTACCTTCTAGCTTGCTTACTTATCATTACAAACCTGCCCTCTGGGTCTGTGAGTTCTGACATGTGTTCATAGTTCACTCCTCTTGATATCAGTATAGCTACCCCTCTATGTCCAGACTTGTAGGAAGAGGAGTATACATGTTTAACACCCATTCTGCTTAGTGTAGCATGTTCAGTATCGTTAAGATGTGTTTCTTGAAGATGGGCTATTTGGACTCTGTCTTTAAATTTAGACAAAATTTTCCCTCTCTTGACTGGGTTATGTATCCCATTTACACTATAGGAGGCTATTCTTATGCTTTGCATCCAAATTAAATCAATAATCGTGTCCTTCATTTGAGTGCAGAACATCCCCTGAACAGTATAGAACAACCATACATGAACAAATACTGAACATTTAGCAAAAAAGTAGATAGAAAATAAAAATAAAAGTACAACAAGATCTTCCACGTTGCAGGTCTTACTTACGACCTTACACCTGATGGTAATGAATGGTTTTGAAGGAAAGCCTCCCACTCCATACAAAGTGGGGGGCCCCTCAGATATGACATCACAGAAAGGCTCAATTGTCCATGGTTATCCCGATTCTTATTCAATTTCAATTACCTGGTCGCTAAAGGCACAAAAAGCCACTTTTTTTTTTTTTTTTTAAATATGGGCGCTGTGTGAGACGGCTGCCTCTCCAGTAGCTCTGTAGTTCTTAGCTCTTTAAACCTCTTTTTTTTACTTCTCTTCTTACGAAGACATAGTGTGTTTTACTATATAACATGGATATATTTAACTTTAACACGCAACCAGAAGCCAGTTTTCTCACTTATTCAAGAGAGAAGCTGCTGGCCCTGAAAACAATGGGACGAGCCGGGATACGACACCCCATCCCGGCCAAGCTGAGGAGGAAACCCAGGGGCTGCAAAGCCAGGGCTAAGCTAAAGGCTAGGCTAGCGGACAACCGGCGGCGCTACAAACCATCCATTCCCTCTGTTATCATGGGGAATGTGAACTCACTGCCAAATAAAGTCGACGAGCTTTCCGCTCTGAACAACCAGCGGATTTACTGGGAGAGCAGCTTATTTATCTTTACAGAGACATGGCTAACACACCTTGTACCGGATGCTAACGTGGACCTGTGGGGATTCACTGCTGTGAGAGCTGACAGAGACACTAACACGTGCAGGAAAAGCAAAGGTGGGGGACGACTCATTTATGTTAACCGCTGGTGTAACCCGGGACTCCGTAAAGACAGTCTTATGTTGCCCGGACTTGGAGCTGCTAGCCGTTAGCCTGCAGCCATATTATCTGCCGAGGGAGTTCAGTCATGTGATCACCATCTGTGTTTACATCCCTCCGAGGGCAGACGCAGCCGCTGCATGTGAGAGGATTCACTCTGTCACAGCAAGGCTGCAGACACAGCACCCTGAGGCATTGATCATCATTTCTGGGGACTTTAATCACGCTACTTTGGACTCTACTTTGGCTGCTTTTTACCAGGCTGTGGATTGTCCAACAAGGAACAACAGGACAATTGACTTGCTGTATGCTAATGTGAGGGATGCATACAGAGTCACACCCCTCCCCCCACTAGGGAAATCTGACCACAACCTGGTTCTTCTACAGCCGAAGTACATCCCCCTGGTTCAAAGGCAGCCTGCAACAACTAGCTCCATCAGGAGGTGGTCCCCTGAAATGGAAGATGCCCTCAGGGACTGTTATGATATCACGGACTGGGATGTGCTGCTTAGCCCACACTGTGAGGACATAGAGGGGCTGACACACTGTCTGACGGATTACCTTAACTTCTGTGCAGACGTGGTCTCCCCTGCTAAGACATTAGGGTAACACTGTACAAACAAGCCATGGGTAACACAAGAAGTCGAAGCTGTCCTCAACAGGAAGAAGGCCACCTTTAGGAGCAGGGATAGGGAGGCGATGAAAGCAGCACAGCAGGAGGTAAAACGCTGCATGAGGGAAGCTAAGGACAGCTACAGGAGAAAGGTGGAGCAGAAGCTGAAGGAGAACAGCATGAGGGAGGTCTGGGAAGGTGTGAAAACCATCACAGGCCACAGTAGATAGTTTTCATTGACGTCACGGCATTCCGGGGAATGCCCCCCAGCCGCCATCTTGCGGGGCAAACAAAACTGACCATCGCCACTACCGGCTATGTTATCTCGGACGAATTTATGAAGTTATATAGTCAGTTTTCTAAAATAAAGATCAATGTCGGCAAAATCAAGCAAACAGAAGTATATAGATACATTAGACGACATCTCACGACGATGGTATGCAGCCAAACTGGCCTTGATTGGGGGAATTGACCCCTACGAAGTGGACAAAGATGCATTTTCAAGTGACTATGCAGGGCTGCCAAAGCCTGAAACTGCCAAAGCCTGCTCCAAAGCCTGAAACTGACTTCATCAAACTTTAAAGGCTGTCTGATATATACAACTTTGTATATTCACAGCGTGCCTTTTAGCGGATGCCGCCTGAATCGCGCAGATCCCATCTCATCATTATCTCTAGCTGCTTTATCCTTCTACAGGGTCGCAGGCAAGCTGGAGCCTATCCCAACTGACTACGGGCGAAAGGCGGGGTACACCCTGGACAAGTCGCCAGGTCATCACAGGGCTGACACATAGACACAGACAACCATTCACACTCACATTCACACCTACGCTCAATTTAGAGCCACCAGTTAACCTAACCTGCATGTCTTTGGACTGTGGGGGAAACCGGAGCACCCGGAGGAAACCCACGCGGACACGGGGAGAACATGCAAACTCCGTCGCGCAGATCCGATTTTTAAAATTTTTTTTTTAGTGGGGGCTTTGGAGTGTCTGATTATAATTTCAAAGTAAATTCTGTATTAAAATTACTAAATAAGCAAATCCGTTACAGTCCATGAAACAGGAAGTATAAGGATGAGAAAAAAAAACAGTTTAAATCGGAAAGCTGCGCGCAGTCCTGCACACCGCTCGGGCTGCACAAATGTGCACAGCTTTGCGATTTAAACTGTTTTTTTCTCATCCTTATACTTCCTATTTCATGGACTGTAATGGATTTGCTTATTTAGTAATTTTAATACAGAATTTACTTTGAAATTATAATCAGACACTCCAACGCCCCCCCCCCCCCAAAAAAAAATCGGATCTGTGCGATTCAGCCGTGAAAAAGGCATGCTGTTTGCATCCCAAACACAAATGAAATCATACAGAATAGACCTAAAATGTTTTTTTTTCAAAAATGACCCTTGCGTGAGAAGGTCCTGGGTTCGAGCCCCGGGGCCGGCAAGGGCCTTTCTGTGTGGAGTTTGCATGTTCTCCCCGTGTCCGCGTGGGTTTCCTCCGGGTGCTCCGGTTTCCCCCACAGTCCAAAGACATGCAGGTTAGGTTAACTGGTGACTCTAAATTGAGCGTAGGTGTGAGTGTGAATGGTTGTCTGTGTCTATGTGTCAGCCCTGTGATGACCTGGCGACTTGTCCAGGGTGAACCCCGCCTTTCGCCCGTAGTCAGCTGGGATAGGATCCAGCTCGCCTGCGACCCTGTAGAACAGGATAAAGCGGCTACAGATAATGAGATGAGATGAGAGACCCTTGCGTGAGTGAAGTGACAGGTTTCAAATAGAAACGTGACACACGAGCGATATTAAGTGTACATTACAATGTAAACGTACACTCAGCGGTTCCAGTTAGGCATTCTCCAGAGATTGTTCACATGATGTTTTGGTTTCCAAAAACAAACTTAAACACAATTGATTGTTTATTTAAACAACTTACCACTTATAAAATGATCGGAGCAGACTTTGCTGTGTTTGGAAGGCTGATAATCCTTGCGGTTGATTCTCGCAAGCCATAGATTTCTCCTTTGTATGCTGAGTTTGTTTGCTCGCCTTCGTGCTCCCGTACAGTGGGAATTCCATAAAAGCTCCGCTTGACGTCATCATCTGACCTATTACGACAGCCGTGAATACAACAGGTGTGCACCATTGCTAGCTTTAAATAGCCTGCTTGGGTTCTTTTGAAGACTTTGTACTCGCGCATTACAATGTGTGCTCAGTGACCCGTACGGTAAGCTTGACCCGCAAGATGGCCGCCACTAGGGAATCCCCGACTCTGTGATGTCATGTGAAAACTATCTATACAAAGACCAGAGTCATTGAGGGGACAGTGGAGAGGGCGAATGAGTTGAATGACTTTTTTTCAATTGGTTCAACCAGCCCACGTCCCCCACCCTCTCCCTCACTGCAGCCATCTCTCCTTCTTCCCTCAACACACCTCCCCCCAGTCATCACAGCAGCCCCCTCCTCCCCCACCTCAACACAGACTCCTCCATGCATTACTGCAGACCAGGTCAGAGGTCAACTGAGGAAGCTTCACCCCAGGAAAGCAGCAGGCCCGGACAAGGTGTGTCCCCGATTACTGAAGACCTGCGCTGCTGAACTGGGTGAACCACTCCAACGCATTTTCAACCTGAGCCTGCAGCTGGGGAGAGTGGCCACCCTCTGGAAGACATCATGTATCGTTCCAGTTCTCAAAAAGAATCGGCCCAGTGAGCTGAACGACTTCCGACCAGTGGCACTCACTTTACATCTGATGAAGACGTTGGAGTGGCTCTTCCTCAGCCTCCTCAGACCCCAAGTGGCTCATGTTATAGCCCCGCCCCAACACGCTCGCACATCCTCGTAAATCATTATTCAGAGAAGGTTCATGTCCCTGGGCTGTATCTCAGCAGGTGAGTGTCTGATGCCCCTTTTCCACCAAAGCAGTTCCAGGGCTGGTTTGGGGCCAGTGCTTAGTTTGGAACTGGGTTTTCTGTTTCCACTGACAAAGAACTGGCTCTGGGCCAGAAAAACCGGTTCCAGGCTAGCACCAACTCTCTGCTGGGCCAGAGGAAAGAACCGCTTACATCAGCGGGGGGGGGTGGAGTTGTTAAGACCAACAACAATAACAAGACCACCAAAGCCGACATAACACCGGCTAACGTTAGCTCATAACAAACGCTAACATAACCATCTCACATTCAGTGTAAGTAAGAGTCAAAACGTTATTAGAACGTAATCGCTGTCCACTCAAAACCTGTCGATCAACACAAACATATTGGATCTGCCGTTTTCTGATCCCAATGAAGCACCGTAAAGCCAGAAGCAGCAGCTGTACAAACACGAAGTCATCCATTATTGTTGTTGTTGCTTTGATGTTCGTGCCAAGGTTTATGCAAACGCAGCGACGTAACTGACGTATACAGTGACGTAATGACGTGGCTCCCCTTAGCACCCTGAGCTATGGGAAAGCAAACTGAGTGACTTATTATGCCCCTTTTCCACCAAAGCAGTTCCAGGGCTGGTTCGGGGCCAGTGCTTAGTTTGGAACCGGGTTTTCTGTTTCCACTGACAAAGAACTGGCTCTGGGCCAGAAAAAACGGTTCCAGGCTAGCACCAACTCTCTGCTGGGCCAGAGGAAAGAACCGCTTACGTCAGTGGGGGGGTGGAGTTGTTAAGACCAACAACAATAACAAGACCACGAAAGGTTACCATTTTTAAGCGACGAGAAACAGCGGCTGTACAAACGCAAAGTCATCCATTATTATTATTATTATTGTTGTTGTTGCTGCTGCTTCTTCCGTGTTGTTTTTGCTTCGATATTCGCGCCAAGGTTTATGCAAACGTAATGACGTAACTGACGTATACAGCGACGTAATGACGTGGCTTCCCTTAGCACCGCGAGCTATGGAAAAGCAAACTGGTTCTCAGCTGGCTCGCAAGTTGAACGAGTTGTGCACCAGCACCAGCCCTGGAACTGATTTGGTGGAAAAGGGGTATTTTAGTGACACCATGACCCTCCCTGCTAATGCTAACTAGAACAGTTTTGAGGGCGGAGCTTTGTGTACCTGGTTGGAAATGGGGGCGGGTTCAATAAGTATAAATTACTCGATTCTTATTCATCTGCTCTCATTTAACTAATGGAGCTTTTTTTTTTTTTTTTAAATTCACAAATGTTGCCTTTAAAGCTGACAGTGATGTGGATGATGGTTGGTTAAAGCTCCACTGTGAAGTTAAATCTGTAAATTCACACAAATATGGAGCCTGATGATGTCAGTGTGTGTGTGTGTGTGAGATTATTTTTTTGAACATTTACGTTGAAACATGTCTCTGCTGATTTTGGGTTTCGGTTAAAAGAGAAAAATTGTCGCATGTGGTTAACGTTTCTCTGAGCACTGTGTTTTATTTGTGTATCAGGTGAAGGATGTGTTCTTTTTCCTGTTCTTTCTGGGAGTCTGGCTCTTGGCTTACGGCGTGGCCAATCAGGCGCTAATCTACGCCTACGACCCTCAACCCTCCAGGGTGATTCGCAGAATTTTCTACAGACCGTACCTGCACATCTTTGGGCAGATACCACTGGAGGAAATGGACGGTGTGTGTGTGTTAGTGTTACATCCTTATGGTGTTATTTAACATGTAATGCTGATTCATGAGTGTTGTTTCTCTTTTCTTCTCCAGCTGAAAAGCAGGCAGAGAAGGGTTGCACCATGAATAAGACTCTGATTGCGCATGGAGCTGAGTCGTGTATAAAACCTGAAGTCAACTGGCTCGTCCACATCCTGCTGTCCATCTACCTGCTGGTCACCAACGTCCTGCTGCTCAACCTTCTCATCGCCATGTTCAGGTTTTACACCGAACTCCATGCTTTAGTTTTATTTCTTACAGAAAAAACCCTGGATAGATTCTGACCTGAGGGCAGCTCATGGACAGAACATCTGTAAAAACCTCAAAAAACCCACAGCTTGTTCT
Organism: Neoarius graeffei; assembly: GCF_027579695.1. Classification (NCBI taxonomy): domain Eukaryota; kingdom Metazoa; phylum Chordata; class Actinopteri; order Siluriformes; family Ariidae; genus Neoarius; species Neoarius graeffei. The sequence goes on along the minus strand of NC_083588.1, from coordinate 66,821,836 downwards.
ATCATGTCCCTGAGAAACTGTAAAGAAGTGTGAACTCTGTCCTGAAGATGAAAACTGACAGTTCCAGCGTCACCTCTGACTGTTACACAGCGCTCACACTGGAGACTCCTTCCAGAAACCTGTAACACAAATGTCTCCTTACTTTAACAAAACATCAATGATTTTTAAAATCTGTTTATCATCAGTGGAGCATCTGCTGGACACACCCCTGTGAACGAGCCGTGACTATAGAAATGATAACGTATCAGAATGATGGCATTAATTATAAATAAATAAATTAAGCTGTGATTTGTAGCGACATGACAGTCAGATCTGCTGTTAGAGAGAATTAATCAACAGTGCTGTGGGATAACAGATTTTGTGTGTGTGTGCGCAGCTACACGTTCAGTAAGGTACAGGAGCACAGTGATGTTCACTGGAAGTTCCAGCGCTATAACCTGATAGTAGAGTACCACTCCCGCCCGTGCCTGGCTCCGCCCTTCATCATCATCTCTCACCTGCTGCTCTTCATCAAGAGAACCATCCGGAAGATTCCGTCTGTCAAAATCAAACACTTCAGTATGTGTGATGGAACACTCCGGTCCTGCAGGACGCTACGCACACGACACACTAATACACACACTACAGCCTATACACACACTGCGCCCAGCACACACTGTATACACACTACACACACACACACACACACACACACACTACATCCAAAACACACACACACACACACTACACCCAAAACACACACACTACACCCAAAACACACACACCATATACAGTACACCCAAAACACACACACAGTACACCCAAAAATACACGTGCGCGCGCACACACAAACACACACACACACACACACACACAGACACACACACACACACACACACACCGTATACACAGTACACCCAAAACACACACACACACCACCCAAAACACACACAGTATACACAGTACACCCAAAAATGTGCGCACACACACAGTATACCCAAAAATAGACGTGCGCGCGCACACACACACACACACACACACACAGTATACACAGTACACCCAAAACACACACACACACCACCCAAAACACACACAGTATACACAGTACACCCAAAACACACACACAGTACACCCAAAACACACACAGTACACCCAAAAATACACGCGCGCGCGCACACACACACACACACACACACACACACACACACACAGTACACACACACACACACACACACTACACCCAAAACACATGCACACACTACACACACACTACACCCAAAACACACACACTACACCCAAAACACACGCACACACACACACACCACCCAAAACACACACACCATATACAGTACACCCAAAACACACACACAGTACACCCAAAAATACACGTGCGCGCGCACACACACACACAGTACACCCAAAACACACACACACACACACACTAGACCACACCCAAAACACACACACACACTAGACCACACCCAAAACACACACACGCGTGCACACACACACACAGTACACCCAAAAATACATGTGC